>NC_142717.1:41415076-41717342 GCF_055471065.1 Atractosteus spatula | reverse complement strand
CTAAGCTAATTAAAGACAATGTCATTTATGAGCTACAAAGTTTAAAAGAGAAGATCCTTGAACCCATTTCAACTTGCATGTGTTTAAAGCAAAGTTGAAAAGGAAGCACAATAGCCCTGCCCCCCCTACACACACTTTTTTCTTCTTTAGAAAACACCAGCATCAGTTTCAACAAATGACAGTCTGAGTACCATCACAAAAGCCTTTGATTTGTTTAAGCTTTAGGAAAGTTTTCTCCTCTTTAGCGATTTCGTTTTTGCCGGTAAAGAGTTACCAGAGCTCATGCAGCAGAATGGTCTTGAAATGAGAGCTAACCAGCCTGCACAGAATAGGACCATCTCTCCACTGCCTTCCCTCTCTCCAGCCATTGTTCAGAAGATATTGTCCTCAGTGCATTCATGCATCGTTCTAGGCTATCAGCCCACTTCAACTCAGACAGCCCTTTATGTGAGCTTTATACAGGCCCTTCTCAAAGCAGTTATACCGCACAAAGGCAGTCTACTGGGAATTTCCTGCAAACCCTATTTGGCTGCATCCCTCATATAAATAATACAATAAAACGCACACAGGTCCTGATAGACTCTATCCCATGCATTTCAAACTCCTCTACAGTTGGACATTTGGCATCCCATGGACAGAAAAGAGTATAAATATTCAATTAATTACCACCCTAAATCTATTATTTAAAATTCCTGGGAAGCACATCTTATAATGAATCATTCACTGTTGTTTTTTTTTTATTCTTGCTTCTTTCCAGTTTTGATTTTTTGCTTATTTTTATAGAATGTACACTCTGGATGAAGAACATTTGTCCATTTCTGTCCCAGCCTCTAAAAGAATGTGATCTTTAGATTCCCTTTCTTATAAATCTTGGTTATATATCAAAGGGAACTTACTCCGAGACAACTAACAGCGTCAGGCTATTCAAAGCCTTTCATAAAAGGGTTATTTCAATATGAATGCCACAAGTCAGGACCTCCAACAGGGCATATAAAAAGTGAACAGCAAACTGACATAAAATGTCAGCACTGGGTTTACTGAAACTATAATACTGCAGCAATGATAGGCTATCATTTGGGAAATGAGTTTTGCATCAATATGAAATGAAATAATGTCAATTTAATTATAAACCCAAACAATACAAGTATGAAGGCTTACAAATATGAATGGCTGGTACTGCTATTAGCAAAGTTTGTTCTACAGTTAATTCCTACAAAAACACTTTAAAATTTCAAAAAAACACACAAGGCATAACACATCAAGGGCATGTTCAGGCTGGACCGTTTTCACTGGACTACTAAAAAGGCAGACTGAATACAAACTCTGAAAACACAAATAGACTAATGAATTAAAATAAAAGTAAAGGAGTTCAGAATAATTTAGCAAAGGATATATTTTTATCTTGAAAGGTTTTGATATTCTCTATTCAGAATGAAAGTTAAATAAAACAACTGATAACCTTCTATAGTTCCCAAATTCCCTAGAAGCAATATTTTCAATTAGTTTTTTATATTTAACATGCACATATTTCAATATTTATGGATCCTCATGAGAAATTACTTATAACTGAACCTAATTCACAAAGTTATCAAAAATGACAAAATAAAACCATTTTTTTTTTTTACAAGAAGTCTGTTTTCTAGCTGGTTCATTGAAATTGTATTGAACAGACATGACACAGCCAAATTAATTATGCTGCTTTACAATCATCAGGTAAATATTGAGAGTTGATCAACACATTGTTTTGATTGTTACTTTAAAAAAAATAAATCTTTACATTTTCAAGACACTTGTAAGAGATTACCCTTTAAAATAAAAAGCAACCTGAGAGGAAATAATTTTGAAAAATAATCAGTTACAGTAATGTATGTAGTGTTTGTACAGTAACTACAAAAAGAGCTCCATTACTTCTGAAACATTTGCCCCCAAGTTCTTATTAATTTTACAAAGTGGAAACTTTTATAATTCTGTCAACAGCGTCTACTGTAAAAGTCACAAGCTAATAGTGTGTGGTCAAAGCTGGAAGCATTAAAAGGCATACATCTGGGACTCATGCTTTGCACCAGGTTGCAGATGCTATTCTGCGGGATTCTGTGCCATTGCTCTTGTAAAAGCTGGACAACCAAGTGCCTGTTTACAGGTCTCTTAGCCAGACCGCATCACAGCCCATTACACAGATGGTCAGTGGGGCTGAATTCCGTCTACTCTTATCTCCAAGAAAGATGTTGCTACACTTGCTTTGTCCAGCTTGAATCTGGTCTCGTCAGGATAAGCCCACAGAAGAAACTGCAAATGAGGTCCCAGGAAATGTATTGATCTGCGTTGTAATGTGTATACAGGTTGATGTCAATGATGTCATGGAGTTCTGAACCTTAAGGACTAGACAGTCCTGGCTAGATCTTCACACTTAGATCTTTCTATCAGTCTTGATGAGGGGCTGCCATTTGCCATCTCCCAGATTGTGGTTGTGACAGCTCTCACTCTGCATAGAGAAGTTCTTGAGGCCTGAGCAAATAAAAGCTTATAGTGGAGCAAAGAAGAACAGTACAAGGAATCCATCGACAGAAAAAAGTGCGTGGAGCTTGTATGTTCTAGGTGTATCCCGCCCTTTCTGGGATAGGCTCTGGCTCCTCCACAGTCCTGTACCGGGCGAGTCAGACAAGCAGTCAGAGGAAGACAACTGGCCCCACGGCTATTTAAGAAGGAGGCAGAGGCTTCCTGGACTCCATATCAGCTGACTTGACAACCGAGGGCACATCCTAAGCTAAGAGTGTCCTGGGACTTTAGGAACGTCTCCTTTGTGTCAGAGCACTTCTCACACACTGGAGAACCAAGTGAAATGAGCCCCAGTGAGTATGGCCAGCACCCCGAGATTTCAAAAAACCCATAGTGTATACACATAAAAGATTTATTTTAAATACAAAAGATTTGATAAATAAAAAAGTACTTCTTATAAATCAATAAACCAACTGAATGCTATTGCTATTACTATTACCATGCTGTTACTAGCAGCCACTTTAAACCAAATGTAATTCTTTAATTCAGGGATATCCAATCCTGATGCCACAAGGCTAGTCTGTCTTTAACTATTCATTCCAAACTGCTGATTTCAAGTGGACTGGACTGGACAACCCTGGTTTAAATTCAAGTTGCATTGAGTATACTTTTGTCTTAACATACAGTAAGAAAAAGTCTTTTTTTTTACTATATGGTAAAGTGGATACAACTGTCAAGAGTTGGCATGCTTATGCTAAGCTAAAAAAGGACAACAAAGCTGCCCTAGAATCTGCATACTGTATGCTGTTCACTCTTGTCTTATTGCTGTATTTTATGCAGCTGTGGTCACAATGTACCCTGAACTCTTCTTGCTAAAAACCCATAATCACTTTAATTAGAGCTTCTCACTGAAGCTTTTCCCTGTAAATCCTTGATTCTTACATAAACACAGTAGGAGTCCCCCTGCATAGCTTTGGTATCACATTAGACTGGGGGAGGGGTGCAGGGTCTTCATCAATACTGAAAGGTTTTCAAGGCCAGCAAATCTCTTTGTGCACCTGCCAGCAATTTAAAATTTAATCTTCACCTTAATGCAGTCATTTGAACTTCACTCAGTGCCATTATTACCGGACTCTAACACCAAAATTATTTGCAGCTGTGTGCTGAAATCTTCTGCCAGTCTTTTCACTAAAGTCAATTTATGCAAATATACCACCATTATCTACTCAATTAAAATGCTCCCCCTCCCCTTCAATAACAACTAAGCTTGTAGCAAAGGGTCTGTGACCAAAATGTAATGGGCTTTCATCACTATGTTTTCCTACAATGTAATCATCATTATATCATTATATCATTGTGTGACAAGTTTTTCAACACAGAATTTCTTTACAGCACAAACCAGAGGATTATGAATTAAACTTGTACTGCGTCCACATACTGTACATAACCCTGTTGTATCTCTACATAATGAAAAACACTTCACATTAGATTACAGTACATCATTGAGGTCTAAATGGAAGTTTAGCTATTATATACACATTAACAATGAACATTATATGAACTTTGGGCTCCTGTATGTTGTACAGAAATGAGTATGATTCATATTAAAATACTGTTATTCAGAGAGAAGATTTTCAGTGAAAGTTGTACCTGTTTCCCTGTCCTGGGAAGAGCTGCCTTGTCAGTGTCGACTGTTGGACAAGCCTTTGTCATGGCTGTTGGTCTTTCCACACACTCTGATGCTGTCTCCTGTTTCAGGCTGCAGTTTAACATGAGGGACTGTGAGGATAGAAGACACTGGGAAAACACAACAAAGACAAGAAACTTTCAGTGGTGGACTACATTCCCAGTCACAATACTGTACATACATCCTCTTCACATTAATACAGCTATTTTCACATTTACTGAATACTAATTACCTGGGGGAAAACAATATAGATAAATAAATGATTACTTCTATTATCAAATCGTTGGGTTAAACAGCTACATTGCCCTTTTTTGCTCCTACTGATGTTTATTACTAAATAATTTCTTTTTTGATCTCTCAAGGATCAACACAGCTATGAGTATGCTTCCACACCAGAAAGAAAATCGTCATAATTAAACCTAACGAGCATTTAGTATCTTAAGAGTTCCTCTTTCGTGGAATAATACATCTCTATCCAACTATACCATTGCAAATGACAATAAGAGAGTAAAGAGTAATTGACGGAGCTTTGAATATTGGATGTTATAGGTACTGATCTCACAAATTAGATTTAATTCTTTCCTAATCAAGGTCTCCATGCATGCACACACAATATTCATATTTCATGAAGGTACTTGAGGACGCAGAAGGAGAGTGCTCTTAAGGTCAGTCAAGGTCAGGCACAGCATGCAGTCAATGGAAAAAAAAAAACTCTTAATACCAGGTCCTGTTATCAGTGAATTTTAACAACCCCCACACACTTGAAGAGCAACATTAAATACTGCTTCTTCGTCTACTCCACACACTAATCTGTATGCTGCTTCAGATAATTCTAGGAAACAAGACTCCCATACTTACTGTATAACTAACTGGGAACTCAAAATGAAAAAAAAGTAGGAGGAATACAGCAAGGCTTGAAAGCCTTTTTATAAAGTATAGCGGTTTTGCTTCTGTGTTTTCACATTTATTAATGTAAGACTATTCTTTGTAGGAATACCATATTTTTATGAATCCCAGTCTCACAGAAAGAGAAGACGTGTCAGAAGCGCTTCTGAGATACAGCTCTGAAAACAAGTCTCTGCAAGAGCCTGCTGCTGCTCATCTGTCAGTGTGTGCAGCAGAATCACCTCCTTCACTGTGTGTGCCAGCTTTTGCTCTGGCCACTGGAGGAAAGGTCTGCTAGCCCAGCAGGTCCCAGAAGTGACCTATGGGGACAAGACTAGGCAACGATCTGCTCAAGCAGATAATCCACTTTTCATCCACAAATGAAGACTGAGGTGAAAGGACAAAAAAAATACACATTTTCCTTTGTGAGAAATCTAGCAGTACAAGCTCAGCTTAACACTTGTCTTTCTTTCTTACTTGATGCCAGAAATACAGTATAAACAAACCAGAAACCTGACTGGTCTAAATACTGTATTTATCCTTTAAGCCATTCACATCCTAAAGTAAAGGACGTCCCACTGACACATACTGTACGTTTCACTGGTGATAACCCATATATTAAGCATTTATTACAGATAGAGACTGAGAACAATTTACACTCTGTCCTGTGATTACCTAGTAATGTG
This sequence comes from Atractosteus spatula, assembly GCF_055471065.1. Lineage (NCBI taxonomy): Eukaryota > Metazoa > Chordata > Actinopteri > Semionotiformes > Lepisosteidae > Atractosteus > Atractosteus spatula. The sequence goes on along the minus strand of NC_142717.1, from coordinate 41,711,588 downwards.
CTACAACATACTAATTACTATGAGAATCACTGCAAAATCCCAACATCTTCTGTTCATGTCCTGAGCTAAAGAATTTCAAGAATTATATCGTACTTATTCTTGAAGCAGGCACCGGAGTCTGTTGACTTAAAAAATATAAGATAACGTTTATAAATTAATAAACTATTCTGACTTCATAAACATCAGATGTCAATCGAGGACTATAGAGTATAATGATACTTTTTTAAGACTGACTGATTTTTCGTTGCAGCACCTTGACGTAGGGCATAGATATACTCCTGTGACATACTGTACTTGAGTGTTTTAATTTGTTACTAGCTTAATACCATATATGAGAAACAAATACCTTAATAAAGGCTCATCCAGTTACAGCTCCATAGCACAAAGGGCAGCTTTAAGAAACCTGAACTGCATGTGATGCTCATCTGTAAGTAATAAAGTGTGCATGTTGCTCCTCTACTGTATCAGAACCTGTTGCACTGACTGCTACTGTCACCCAGTCTTTAACCAGTGCCATGTCAGGAGACAAGGCTAGTCAAGGTGAATGCTGAAGGTAATACAGGTGCCTACGAATGTGAGTAGTGGCCTTGAGAAACTTAGAAATAAAATCTCGCTACAACTTTTCCCAGAACAAGCATTAGCATGTTTAGGGGCTCAAATAAGTTTTAAATCAGATGTGTAGGAACTGAAGAGCAGGTTAGTATAGTCTTTTATTTCCTCTGCTGAGGCTGAGGGGGCACTGGCTGGGGGTTAGGTGGAGAAAAGCTTTTGGTGAGTTACAGGGTACGCAAATATGCTCTTTGTACATTTTTTTAGTGTGCACACCCATTTACTAGAAATAGTCAATACCCAACAAATACCCAATTATTTGACCATGTTGCCTAAAGGTACAAAAGTTTATAATGACAGTAAGATTCCATAAAATCTCTGTCCATCCCAATTAGCAATGACAAATTTGCACAGAGCATACTGGAGATTCATAAATCGAATCTTTGATTCATCTATTCGTGAATTCATATTAATTTTACCACGGAAGTCAATTGAGAACAAATTCTATTTAACAATGACAACCTGGAGATCCATTTTTGCTGCAGAGCATTTTATAAGAGCAATCTGAATGAAGAACCGTGCTCAAGGTTATACTGTAGCAATATCTAATCCGGGATTCGAACTCGTGACTCCTGCTGGTTTGACTGTTGCCTTTCCTGTAGCCTTTTTTTCAATTAATCATGTTAGAATATGACCATCTCTGATTTTCCTTTAAAAAAGACTTTATTCTTGATTAAATGTACAACCTCACATTCATAAAATAAAGATGTCCTATGTGTGTCATTATCTTCACGAGCACAGGGCAACAATTCCACCAGAATGGTGACTGACAATGTCCATAACCAGAATTATATTGTTGCAGACAAAAAAATAGGATAAGTACAAGTATGGCATTTACCGGGACACATTTACTAAACAAGAAAACTAAAGACACTATTTTTTCATTTACAGACATCACTATAAAATTTAATGAAAGGAAAAAATAATATTGTTTAGCGATTAGATGACTTATGTTGCTAGGTTGAGAAAGTACTAACCACAAAAACAATTCTCAAGTATAAATTTGGCTTTTAATGGGGATGTGTATTTCATAAAAGCACAGTCGTTCACTTTTTTTTTCAAAGTAAGCTCAGGACTGTCCCAAAATTCTAGTATAATATTCATACAGCTGCTGTTCATTTCTGGTGTCTGAAAAAACAACACTTCAACAAACCTCTTCCTTCCAAATGAATTCTCAATTCTACAGTTTAAATACATGAAATAAACAATTACAAGAATTGAAAGGTGATGAGTGTTTTTACCTCCACTTCAGAGGAACCAGTGAGTGTGGTTGCCGTTGAAAAGGACAGTTTGTCCAGTTACCAGGTTCCTCTCTTTATTAGTTACTAGCTTATTTTTGTTTGAAGCTAAGAACATTAGCATTCCTTGAGAGCAATGAACACCACTGTGCTTGGTAATTAGATGGTTAAGTGTAACAAATTTTGTTTCATGTCTAGTTATAATTATCTTCTTGCACCAGAAACTGTGCTCCTCCAGATCTAAATTTTACTCCAGGCATTTAGTGCAGCCTTCATTTAAAAATAAAATTATTTCATCTTTATTCTTCCCTTCAAAAGATTTTAGCTTCTGTCAGTATTTAGCAGTATGCAAAGATGTGTTTCTGCCAATGAATATCGCCTTATGGTTATGCTTGTGCAAATAACCTGCTGTGAGCTGATAAAAGGATTAATACAGGAAAAATTCTTAATCTGTGAAATTACAAATTAAATTCTCATATTAAAATTACCACCCCTGAGGTATTTTCTTTCCTGCTTTTAATTCCCCTCTGGTGTTCTGCATACATTGTGCCTGTTAATGACTCAGACAAGCTTCTCTCTGTTGGCAGTCTGCTGCAGTGTGATAATGCAGAGGCATTTACTCCACTGACAGATCTGGATTTAACCACTGACTGATAAAACTAAGTGGCAACTGTGTAATAAGCCTATATTAGCAGAGAACTGCGGGTACAGTATTCAAAATGCACTCGGCCCATGGGTTTATCGAAATCCTGGCCAGACGTAATGATGGCGTGTGATAGGATAGAGATGTCACTACTGCTGGATTGTTTCTTGCATCCTTTTCAGGAAAGTAAGACTCAGAGCCACACCGCTGGTGATGAGCGCTCATTTCTGATTATATTAAAAGCACTGTCACATTTCTGTTTTACAGTGTGCAGTTCATTTTACATCTCCAAAAGAACTGCTCTGCCAATGGATTTTCAATGTTAATGTTACATCACAGTTTAAATACTGACACTTCTTTATCTGCTGTTGCTGGTGTTTTCCATATTTACTGATGAGATTATTTTGCCATTAAAACGTGCCCAGCCCTCCCCAATGTGTGCAATACGTATAAGTCTTTAAAATGGACTTAATCACAAACCATCTTTTACAATTCTAAATTGCCTTGAACTTTTGTGTTCATAAAATGACAACACCTATTAAATCACTCCTGTTGCATATTCCATTGTGGCATCTTTAGTCACCAGGAACCAATATAATTTGTCACAGCAGGATTTTAGACTATATGACAGCACATCAAAGATATCCATGAATAATTGCAGTCAAGGTATCAGTTCTGGAACTGAGATTTGTGTCAACTATTACAAATCTAACCAATTACCTTGTAATGTAAAACAAGGGACCCAGGTTTTCTGCTTGCTCAAATCCAGGGGATTAAGCAGATTTTGTAAACGAACATTACATTCCATTAGAGATCCTGAATGTGGCAGAAGGGATTATTTTCTATTCTTGTTTTGGTATTGTACAGCAATTGGTTTACTTTAACTGGGAAATCAGTAAAAATGTTAAGCAATTATGTTTTTCTAACATCACATTGAGCAAAAAGTCTAGTAATAGGGTCTTCGATGCAGTATGTTAATGAATTCAAATCAATTCAATTCCTGAAATCTTTTCTGAAATAAAAAAATTGGAATAAATTATAATAAATTAAAATGACATTATGAACCCTTGACAACAATACGTTTTTTACAACCTTTTTTAGCCTAAAATGTGCACTAATGACATTCATTCATTAGAAATGAAGTCCAACAAACTGATAATTAAGCTATTGGATGTCAGATGTAGTGGATTTTTGTTACCATTTTGTTGTACTGCACTGAAACAATGTTTGTTATGCTATTATATTCTTATTTTAAATATAGGCAGCTGAGAGAAATGTAAAAGAAGAAATATTCCATCTATTCACCAGAGTCAAGCAGTTACTCACGGCTTTTAAGCAAATTTCACATTCCACACAAAGTTATTACAGCTGCTTTAGCTCTAGGCAGAGCGTTCATACATTTGGTGAAATGTTATTTTATTTTGTAAATTGAAATTCTGCATCAGCAGACACCGAGATCTTGAAATTAAACAAGCTGCACAGTCCAGGCTCCAGTGGCAGCTGTTAATAAGAGTCTGTCTTTTCACTTGCTGAACAAAACCCTGGTTAACATAAATTTCCATTTCATTCCCCTCTCATGTAATGAAGAAAAAAGGCACTGACTGTCAGGTAACTCCCAGAGCCGAGGAGGCAGATCACTGAAGTATTCATGGTTCAGGGCTGCCTGTGCTGACAGCCTGTTCTTTGGGAAGCACTGGAGAAATCTGGAGGCTAGCTCCTCTGCGTGATTCACATAACCCAGTCTGAAAGAAAAGATGGACAAGACGCAACATTTTAGCAGGACTCACATCAGGTGCCACAGTAAGCCTAGATCAAAACACAGCCATCAATTACTGCGCCGAACAAGACAGACACATTACATTGAAGGATAGGCTTTGTTTCTGCCACATACAGTACCAGAAAATGTGACAAAGTAATAACAACTCACCCCCACCACCAAACTCGGGTAATTTCTTTTTTTTTGTCCCGCTGGAACTCGTTAATTCCAAGCACACTTCAGGCAACAGTGATGAAAAATATGGCGAAATACTGCGGATTCTGCAGTTCATAACCCTTGCAGTTCCAGATGCCAAGCGACCCCGCCAAACACAATCCTTCCCAAGACCAACCTCATTGTTGGTTGCTATTTTGGTGACATTACAGAAATGTAAGCTTTTAGTTTTCCCAACAACTCTAAATGAAACAGCAAGTACAGATGTGATGGAGACAGACACAGTCCCAAGGGCGCCACGTCTAAGGCAGAAAGATGAGACAACACACTTGCCTTTGAAAGACCAACTGGGGTTTGGTTTCCCCCCATCAGACCTGCCTAACCCCTGAGCAGGTCTGCAGGCTGGCCGGCTGTGCGGCTGCACTGCAGTGAAGTGTCAGAGCAGTTTTCTGAAGAAGCCACATGAGGGAGTGAAATTCCACCTTGCCAGCAGATCAGGACCTTTGGAGGATTAGCTGATGACACAGATTCGATTCTCTCTGTGCCTAATTTCTTCCTAAGTGTCATGTTATTATTACAGTATATCTTATAGTTCTGTGTAGATGCAATTATAAGACACCTTGGACAAAGGATTTCTCCTAAGCAAACAAATTCTAATGGTGGTATTATTTTTCACTGAGACAGGAAGTGGCAAAGTCCCTTCAAATTCATGTTCTGTCCCTCTTCATTTGTTATTCCATTACACTACGCTTTGCTGATTTTCAACAGACAAACTTTAGAGAACATTTTGTGGGAATTTCATGCAAGACTCATCTAGTATGGCTATCCTGTTTGGGGAAAATGGGTGAATTCAAAAATTCCTACAGAACACAAAACTAAGATGTAACTACATAATATAAAATGTATATTTCTAGCACACGGTGATTCAGATGTTTGTTGCCCAGATACAGTGGCATACAACACAATACTTCAATTCAGAAAACGCAATTAATTTTATATTTTAATAATATAAACTGTAAGCTGTTGAATAACATGTCAAAGCAGTGCTATGTAATATTTCTATTGGGAAGTGCATATCTGATTTGTTTTTTAAATATTTTTCTAAACATGTGCTAGGATACAGAACAGATGTTCTGTTAATGAAAAGAGCTATGAGCTCAGTTAAGCCCCTTGAAATGCCCAGATGAATGACAGACTGAAGCTCCACATGGCCACTTTGGCCCAGCAGTAAGACTCTTGCTGTCTAGTGGTCACCTCACAGCAAACAAACTGAGGAGCACACACAGAGAGAAAGCCTCATACAGTAAGGGTATAACCAAGTCCACTCCAGTACCATCACATATGTATTACAGTATATACAGTAGTATGTCTGGTTAAAAGTCATAAGTAACCCTCTCTTACATGATAAATGAACTACTAGTGGTATTGAACAGGCTTTAAGAATTCAGTGCACCTCTGTACTATGCACTTTTTACTTGGCTACCGTGTATTTATATTCCTGTGTGTAGACTGTTCTGTACTACCCGTTGAACGTTATTGTGCTTTGTTGTGCTGTCTCTATTTATTAATATTCCATGTTTTGAAACGTACTGCGCACAATGTGTGAAAGTGTGTTGTACTGTGCATGTCCCAAGAGAACAGTGCCAATTTACATGTACATATGGCAAATAAACTCCTCTGTCTCAAGTTAATTAAAATAACACTGAATAATTAAAACAAACAACAGCAATCACAAACCCATAGTAATCATTCAAATAAACAACATGAATCCCTCCTTTGTGTCCAGTAGATGCCTGCACTTTCTCTCTGCCTCCTTGATCAGCATGCTCCACTGTAATAAAAAGGGCAATAAAACTGTCGGTGAGCCTGTAAAGTTGTCTCCAGCTTGTCATTCCCCACAAAGCCAACATAACCAGGAGCCTTCATTACAATACAGAAGCAAGACCAGGCTGAGATGTGGATGCTGGGCAGTGGGTAGTTGTGCAGGGGCAGGGAGAGGCTCACTCACTCGCTAGATTCATCTCATGGTCCTGATCTGCTGCACAGCTAATTTGAAAGTTGCACTTAACAACCTTTGGCTCAGCTTCATCCTGCTCTGCTCTTCTTCCATAGAAGATCCCGAATTGCGAATAAACAAATTTGTGAAATGTTAAATTTGCAGATGTTAAGACCCTACTGCACTCTTGAGTATGTACAAGAGTATGTACTCTTGTACTGGATATCTAAGAGTCCTGTGTTCTAATCACAAGAAAACCCAGAGCTCCCATCTACCTCTGCAATGCATGATACATTTTATTACATGAGCTGTGCATTATTCTAGAACTTTGAGGAAACATTCTATCTAAAATGATTTATATCTCCATGGAGTTCTTAAATATGCACAATAAAAGACCTTAACTTTGAGAAATGACAGGAGGGGAAAATACTGGATTCTTGTGGCACGGTTGAGATTCTTTACATATTTTGTGCAATTTGACATTTTCCAGGCTCCAGAGGGCTGGGAGGTGAGTTACACCTCGAGGATGGGTGCTACCACCTAAGTAGAAAGATCATTATCAGGCCTTACATATTTATAGTGAACATATCAGGAAGTAGCTGTGCTGAACATACCTTGAGGCAGCCCGGTGGCTGTCGACTTTGGGGCGCTGGTTCCAATGACATTAAAGTGACATGAAACGTATTTCCCTTCCGAAGGCGTGATAGAAACACCTGTCAATCAATGCTTTCAAAATAAGCACGTTGACTAAATGTTGAGCTTAATTCTCCAAGACATGAAGCCTGTTGGCCTTTTTATTGCTTTCCCACACTGCCTACATAAACATCAACATATCAATATAAACACCTATGTCTTTTTCATAAAGATCGTCTTCAGGATGTTTCACATCTTATTTTTATGGTTTATGTTTCTGCTACCTGCATGTAACACTCCACACTTGTCTACATTAAATGTGGTGTGCCAGGATTTTACCCACGCTTGAATTCTGTCAAAATATTTTTTTAATTGACTCTGTAACTTCTAGTGTTTGATAATTCTCTTGCCTTGGCATCATCTGTGACCTTTACTGGTTAACTAACTACAATCTATCCATCTATTCATTTTCTAACCACTTCTTCCAATATTCATATTTTAAGTTTATATCATAGAAATTCCTCCATCCATTTTCTACCCGATTTATTCAATTCGGGGTCATGGTGGAGCCAGAGCCCATCTTGGCAAGGAACAGATGCAAGGCAAACTTCACCCTGGATGGGATGCCGGTCCATCGCAGGGCAGAAACACAGAGATACACACACTCACACCTGGGGCCAATTTTCCCAGAAGCCAGTTAACCTACCAGTCTTTGGAGTACAGGAGAAAACCAGAGCACCCAGGGGAAACCCATTCGAGCACGGGGAGAACATACAAACTCCATGCAGATTGTACCCTTGAATTGAACCCAGTGCCCTAGCACTGTGAGGCAGTAATGCTAACCACTGTGCCACTCAACTGCGATCTAAATACTGTAGATATAAATTAATAAGTGTTCCTGATACAGATCCTGATACACTATCATCCCAGGTGAGGTCATTCAAATCCTATCTGTACTCTCTCTTAGCTATGCTTTGTGTGACAAAGCAATTTAATAGGGGTTTTAATTGTGGCATTGCCTTGTAAATCAATTTATCTCCCCATCTGGATGATTATTTAATTGATTAATCTACCCATTTACTCTGTTACGTAATGCAGTCATTAATTTATTAACCCCATTATTTGCTGATTCTTCTTCTTATTACTTTGAAGTTTCATTGCTGATATACTGTGCAAATGTGTTGCTCCAACCAGAACTGCTGGAAACGTCCTGAGCTGTCCAATGAAAATAAGGTTGACAGGATGGTAACACTAAACTATTTCACATTTACTTTACACACAAACATTCAGAGGTTCTATCCAGTGCTATACTCATATTTAAACATATTGTCATAGTGTGCATGTGCAAGGAAACCTCATCAAAGAATCACATAACCAATCTGTTTAGGCAACTGTTTTTAAAAACATGAAATGTTTAAAAAGGCAACCGTACTAAATCTTTGCCAGGACAGGCTTAACTCCCTCACAGTACTACCTCAAAAGAAAACAATATTTTAAAGTTGTCTTCTTTCACCCCCCATTTTTTTCATAGATTAAAAATGACGCAATGACTTCCTCCCTCTTCTGGAACCATATTTAAGTTAAGTAGAATGTCACCTCCCAGCTGCCATTGTCTTTCAAGCTCTAATACCTTCTGTATTTTGTTGTCATGCTGTGTTTTTGTGATATTGTGTAAGTCGGGACTTGCTCAAAAGCCTTCAGGATGCACCAGCTTGCAGTGCTGTATCTGTGAAGCTATTTTACTTTATACTTTTATTTAATTACTATTTTTATTTTGAATTTACAGAAAAAAACTTGAAAGAAATATTCACAGGTCTCTTCAGCTTTCTTTAGTATTGTGAACTTTTCATTTCCAACGTTTAGCAAAGAAAGTGCAACTAAGAAAACTTTATTAATGAGGTCTGTTATTGAATTTGTGTACAATAATTTTTAAAACATATCTGATATTACCTGGCCTCTTTTATTCATAAGAAAGGAAAACAGAAGAATCACAATGAAGATGTTTTTTTGTCTTTCCTGAGCAATATTCTGTGCATGACAAGGTCAGCATTCCTGCCTCATCCTGGATTGAGGTAATAATCACAGAGTCATAGTCACTGAGCATGACAATGTGAGTAATGTTCACAGTAGAACACAACCATCACAGACAGTTTCCGTACTGCCTACTTTCTGGTTGGGTTACTATAAAGAAAACATCATAAAGTCAAGACAAAATCAGTGCAGCTCTCCCTCCAAAGTTTGCTTTGTAGTTTTTCATCAGTCTTATCAAGCTTCTTATAGTCTCTGAATCAGGCAAACTAACAGCAGAAGACCGATAACATCTCTACCGAGGCAATGAACTTCTGAACCCCTAGCATGAAAAACTGCTGAAAAAATCTAAAGTTGTAAACTTGAAAAGGAATTGGGGCTTAGGCATAAAAAATAAACATGAAGTTATCCTGTACAAGCATTTTAATTCCATACTAAACAGCGCTTTGCCCAAGACCTGCCTGGGTAAACATTACATATTTTCATAGATACTGTATCATTACAGGGCAGCTTTAATGTCAAAGACCATTCATACTCCTTTTTCTAACCTTTATTTAGTATAACCCAGTAAGCTATTTACATTTAATTAATTTCTCCCTTCAAAGGAAATTAGGTGGAAACGACATTGTTATTTTATACAGTTTGAAAATGTTTTCATGTGATCAATTTAAATACAAAATTAATCTGCAGTAACTTAACTGAGCATTTCATCATGTTGTTTGATGCATTTTTCATATGACTTCAGAATTTTTGAGGAAAGCATTAACAATATGATTTATTACAATCTCTAACAGAACTGATTAAGGCTAAAAATAGCAAGCACATTCCACACTGTTGCCCCAATGGGTGATTTTAAATCTTTCTATCTAACTGCAGTTATGTGCTCAGATATTCATGTTTTAACTGCCTTTTTAATGCTTTTTTTGTAAATCTGTACACAGTACAACATATGTTTATGTTGTGTGTTGTTTAGTGTGTTTTGTCACTGTAATAAATATTTGTGTAATCAAGTGTGCTACAGAATAAATAATTCACATACTTCTAACTATATAGTTACCAATAAGGTACATTATTTCCAAAATAATTTACAGGTTGGGGGTAGTGATTATTTATTTTATTTACTGATTTATCTGCTCTGTCATTTCCTAATATTCTTCTACTTTTATAACCCCCATTTGTAACAAAATTTTCAAACTATATACACTTTATAACACAGCCCTGCTGTAAACTACAAAAAAAAGAAATAAAATAATATTATCAGGACAGATGGGTAATGTGCATTAAAGCAACAAGACAGAGTGTGAAAAGAAATCGAAATGGTAAGTGCTAGCTGGCTGTTATCTTAATAGATCGAAAAACATGCTTTGAAAGACAGGAGTGTTGATTTAGTACAGTACATTCCACCCTGCTAATTCAGCTGACCTGCTTGAACTCATTCATGTTCAGCAGCTGCACAGATGTCCTTTGCTTGAGAACTACGGCAATCAGCATCTCGACAAAGAATTGCATTCGCCATGTGAAGCAACCGGGATGTTATCAGGAACAGTGTTGACATATGCAAACTATAAGGAGAATTTCTTTTCATTTTGGATGGCAACCAGTCTCCAGTGTCCCATTTTGAGACATTAGCTAAGGGTTACTAAGATCTACCCATAAAACCACAACACAGAAAACAGCACTTACATGTAATTCACCTTCAAGCCTTACAGTTACTATGTTGAGCACTGTATACTGGTAATATCTACTCTTGTTCAAGGGTAGCTCTGGACTGTGAGATCAAATTCCATCAGGTGCTTAGAAGAAGGGTCCCTTATTATAATATTAAAACATGCTCTAGAAACCTTTGAATTATTCACCTTGCAAACCCTTTAAGGTATGACAGCAGTAATCTAATATTTGAACATATTTCAGAAGATTATAAGAAATTTGAGATTATAAGAAATTCTGAGATTTGACCCTCAGAATTCTGTTATTTCAAATCCTTTAGGAAGAAACAAAATACATCAGTTTTCAAACATGTTTACTCCTTATTATACATCACACAGTTTGAAATGCTAGAAGGAGAAAGCCATAAATCGCGTAAAAAAATATAGGTGTGTTTTTTTTTATTTATGCTTTCAGATTTTTCAGAATAACCACTGCTCACAAAAACTAGAAAATCGAGATTTTATGTGCAGTAAATTAAAAATAAGTCTGAAAGCCATGAAGAGCCGAAAAGCATTTTGCACCTCACAAAATGTTGAGAGAAAATTACAAGACAATAAAAATCTCAGAAGTAGATCCATGAAAGTTAAAAGAGGCAAAAAGCTTTTATAAAACTACAGTACTACTCTATCACACATTAGCAGAAAAGAAGGGTTTTTTTGAAATGCAAATTAAAAATAAGCAATAACATTTAGCGGCACCTCAAAAAAGCAAGCAATGCCATAAATGTGTCTGCAATCAGGTCTGGTTTTACACATAATTCATTTTACAGGCTTGAGCTAAATACTGTACATTGAAAAAAATCACCTTTAACAGTATGAATGTTAAATGAAGAATGTCTGTTATTCCTTTTTGTGGAAGGCTTTCTGAATTTATATCATCTTCATCGAAACTTGGCACAAAATGAAAGAGAAAAAATAAGCCACAGTAGTTAACATTCCACAGTGTTCTTTCTTCACATATTTATTTCCTCATAGACTGGACAGAGGCCAGAATAACAAGAAAGAAGAGAACACAGAAAAGCCAAAACGAGCTGAAATGAACCCCTGGCACGCCATGTGGTCAATTTTTGTAAGGTCTCAGTAAAGTGAACGAAAGAAGGACTGATTCTGGCTTTCAATGGTCAACTCACATCTACAGAACTATTGTGGTGGACCTATGACTCCCTTTTCCATCAGTATAAAACGACAGCTGCCTGAAGGATAATATATCTTTGGTATGAATGAATGCATGTTTAGACCAATGAAAAACAGAAGTGAACAACAACAACAGGTCTATCCCAGAAAATCCTATTTTATCTCTGCTGTCTGTCCTGAAGACTTGCTTCTGAAAAATCAAAGCTTCACTGTAATTTAAATAAAAGCTACCAACATATAGGTCTGTTTGTTGAGTTCCTAAGCAGGGCCATGCTAGAGTGCAGGCTGAATCCTTAGAGTGCCCCAGTGCAGTGAGACCCTGCTTAATCACTGCAGACAGTGATCATTTATCAACCTTCACCCACACATTTGTGCTGGTTGGGGCCCCACATCTGTCACATTCCAAGTGGTAATAACAATTCCCAAAACCTACTTCTTCTGTTGGCCGTCAAAGCTAACTAATTCAAATAATGGTGCTTAATTTGGAAATACAGATTTCCTGCAAATTAAGTACAGGTCTCGTAAGAGTAAAATTCAAAGCACATTACATCATTCCACCAAACCGTAACCTGTCAGGCTTGCACCCACAGCAAAGCTGCGAAGCGAGCTAGCGGTCGCCATGGTAGCCCGCCACGCACCTGATCTCTCAAAGCTGGTTACCTTGGAAATCACATGCCAACAGGAAATCTGCATCACCTGTGAGCAATTGTCACCCACGCTCACATTAGGTACTGAAGTGTTACTTAAGGCCTGCTGACACTGCTCGAGCACCTCAAGTCTTGATTCCTGTTTTCCCTAGCTCTGCCTGGTTCCTGTTTTCCCCAGAGTTGCCTTGCTCACATTCCTCACCTCTGCCAAATTCTTCTACCTTCATCCTGGATCATCCCTTGGCTTGTTACCTCTCCGGTTTTACTTGGCGATTACAACGTCTTTTGGATTTGCCCTGTGTGCTGTAGAGACTATTCTGTGTGTCAGGATTTGACCCTCACCTGCACAACCACGGAGGCAGGCAGCACGTCTCCTTGCGTGCACTCTACCTTCTCTGCGTGGCACCTATGAACGTGTAGTACTGCCCATTCTCACTGTATGCGTGCAGCTCGGTGCAACTGCATTACTTGCATCTCCCTGCCGCTGCCAGCTGTCTCTCCCAACGACTGGGTTCATCCCAAGTCTCATAGATCCGCTCCTAGTCCCCATCAGCAGTGAGATCTGACAGAAAATACAGTACTTCTGCATTTAAGACATGGGTACATTTTGTCTTCCTACTAAGAAAGCAAACTGAACCCTTTTATAAGTCAAAACCTAATGTAAATAACAAATACGTTGGACAGCTGTTCGGTAAACCTGCCAGATATTATTTAATTTTGAATACTGAATTGTTTTATACAAAGCTGTATACAGCTGGTGACATTAAAAGACTGACCCTTATGTCCTTGGATTACTGACTAGTGAGTCAAACCAAGATTCTTCACAATGCTGTGGACAATGAGCTGAAGGGTTGAAGTTTGTCTGAGATTCCTTATCTTGCCAGGCACAGAAAAAAAAAAGTAGGAGAATTCATCACTGTCTACACTAGGGAGTGTCGTCAGTCATGTAATGTGATCATTAAATGCCACTGAGCTCTGTTACATTAGAGAACTGAATTTGGAGAGAGAGAGGAAGGAAATCACCCTGACCTTGAACCTCTGATCTTGCAGTGGGGAGCTATTACTTGATTTTTGCAAAACCTGAGTACTAAAAAAAGAAAAATATCTATAGATTCTACAATTAAAAAAGCATAACCAAAAAGTGTTTTTATATATATTGACACTGATTGTGGTGAATTTTGTAAACTCACTGGTATTTGCTTATGCTAACCCATATTATGTGAGTTAGTGAACATTTTATTATCAGGAAGTGTATTGTACTTTGAAGCATATACACACAATACCTTAAATGCTTTAACAAAATATATGTGAAAGAAGTAAAAACTGCCAAGCTTACAGCAAATTGCTTTATAAGTGAAATAAACACCATTTACACAAATGAAGCTGCTTATTTTATCCGCACTAGGTCTCAGGCATCTCATTTGAAAACGAATAAAAGTTCATTATACGCAGAGGTGCACTTACCTCAAAACCACTATAAATTTACTTTGCAAGAATGCTTGCCAAGTCTAAAACTGGTTAGTCAATCTTAGCTGTGGAATTTAGGAAAGAGCTGTCAACTCTGGAGTCATAAAATTTACAAGAGTACAGATGAATTTCAATAACGCAAGATCTAATTACACCTTAAAAAAGCACTTATAAGTAAGCATTTAAGTAATACTTTTTGAACTCCACTTGAAGTGTGTGAATTACAGCGCTTTAATTAGACACATATCCTTTATGACCACACCCAGAAAAACACATTAATATGTTATTCTACACATGAGGGGTGACACACTTGATTTTAAAATTAACATTGTAATGGTCTGTGGTAATTCTGAATCTGCATGTACAGATTCAGAACTGATATGCCCTTGTTTTAATGTCCCTCGTCTCTCTTTGCCTCCTTGTTTAGTAGATCATTTGTTAGTGAGCTAGATTTTCAGTCTTAACTCGTCTGCTGCTCCTTGCAACCTAATTTACCATGAAGACACCTGGGAGAGCTAAAACATTGACTGACTGAGTGGTTTACGTTAAGTAGGTTTCTTTGAAAATGTAGCCACCAGGCAACTTGCTAGAGTTTACCACTGGGCATTGGACATCCAGCTTTTCCACACTTACAGAAGCATTTTCATATACGTGGTCTTACAGAGCAGCAGGAACAGAACCTGCTCTGTGTGTATGGCAATGCTGACCACATGTTGACTCAGACAGCAGCTCCATGTGAGGAGAGGATTCTCATTTACAATGAATATAGCCCTAGGATGTGTTATCGATGTCGTCCAATCTGTACTGTGGCTTCTCAACCACCCTCTGGTTATAACGTCCATCTTCTTCTTGTGCTTTTTATGCAATTGAACAATATTGATTCTATTTACTGCATAATTTAATATTTAGTATGATATTTTTAAATTAAATTTAATATCTAAAATTAAGTTTCATATACACGTATAGTATGCGAATTTAAACACTGGAATAATTAAGATTTTGTAGTTCCATTGTACTACAAAATGTCGTTGTACTAATTGGCGCTGTTTTTTATTTTTTGTTCTGATCGATTTTAACACAAGGATGAGGTCGTGACCTTGGTTAGAAGGTCGCTGTCGCGTTTTTGCATACTTCATGAGTTTCAATCCTTTCATTTTCACTCACGAATCTACAGCTCTTCCTGTGAATTTTGCAATGATGTATAACACCACTCCAGCCACAAAAGCGTATTTTAAAAAGAAAGTCATGTTCACTGGAGCTGTTTTATTAATATGAATTGATTTACACACGGAGCTGCATTAATAATGCATTGGATGGGGGTTGTAATGTATTCCCTTGTGGAGGAATAGAGCTTCCATGAAGTTTGGCCTTAATTACCTCAATGAAAAGTAAAACATCGATACAAAGCTGCTAAAACATACTGTTGCACTTAAGACGTCAATGAAACATCTTCTACCAATATTGCTGGTAAACATCAGCTCCTTTTTCAGAATAATGGTTCTAAAGATTAACCCGTTAACTATCAATCTTGATAAGTACTCTGTAATTAAATAAACACATTTTATCTGGCTTTTTAGGTCAAGTCACAAATGTATTACCAAGAGCCATGTCAAATTGAACTCTTCTTTAGAAAAGGGCTTTGCTCACACTGTTTTCCACACTAGAAAATGTTTCGAAGAGGCACCAAGGGACAGGAATAAAGGGGGAAAAAACAATGTTTTATTAAATAAATGAACCATAACATTGGCTTGTTAAGGAACAAATAAACATCACTTTTTGATGAAAGGGACTCATCTAACAAAGATTTCTGGGGCCTTAATAGAAAGGTTTTCCACACAAAATAAATCTAGAGCTCATAGCACTGCCATTGAGTCCCCAGATAAATGAAATCAATTGCAGCTTACTGAATCAAACTCCATTTGATACCTCTGCAAGGACACGAGAAGCTCCAGATCCCTTTGATTTGATTAAAGTTACTACCATACAAGGTCCTCATCTCAGTGACACACAAGTTGATCACCTCCTAGAGTTCATCTGATGAACTGGTTTCGAATCAAAATGTTACCACGGTGATGTTACAGCTCTTTGGTCCACTTGCTCAGTGAACGTTTGTTATGTACTGTATTTTCAGCTTCCTGGTTGTTTTAATAAATATGCTCTTAAAATTGATCAACTTTTACCTTTAAAAGTTCATATGAAACAGCCAGGAAAAAAGAGCTAAAAAACTCTTGGAAAGTTTCACCAGTGTACATGTTAATCTACCATTCTTCCCCCAGACACACCCAATATGTTTTTCCAGGTAATCAAAACTGCCTTCCCTTTTTTCAGAGCCTTACTTAAAAACTTAACATTTTCACAGAAAATCACTGCTTTTGTAATGCTTTACTGTGAATTACTAAAAATAAGTAGTTCAATTTTTATCCTTAATGTCTCTCAAACAGTCTGCAAGCACCATCTTGTATTAATTATAAACATTGTCTTTACAACACCAAAAATGTCTTTAGGTCTCTTGCTGTGATATATAATCGATAACAGATGTATAATGGAATGGAAGCACACTGGCCCTATTTTCCCCACTTACTCCTAATTAACTTCTTGAGTATTGATGCCCCTGACATTTGTTCATTTCCTTGTAATACAAGAAAGGGCTTACATGGCTCAAAACCATGGGTCATGCTAAAAAAGGAAAATCCTGATCAAGGGAAAGAATTATTTAATTTATAATTAAATACACATAGTAGACACTGAATTATCTATGATTCTCTCTTGTCGTTCCATTATTTTTAAATTCAATTTGGTTTATGGACCAGTTCTCACTATGAGTTTATCATTTACTTATATTTATTCAATTAACTTTTCTCCATCTTCTCAGCCACAAAATGGACTCACTGGTCTTCAAATTAACATTAAAAAATCTGGACCTCTTTCAGTGTCACTCTTTGCTCCGACAGCCTGATCCCCAAGTGAGTCTTGAAATGGACAAAACCAAGAGTACAATGCAAAGAGACACAAAAGCACATCACTTCCCAGGAACTGGTTCCATAAAACTCTGTGACTTCAACCACAAAGTACAATACTTCTGATGATGCCTGATGAGCCATTTGAGATTCAGTAAATTCTTTGCAATGAATGAAATCATTGCATGCTTTTCTTGCACTTAAACAATAGCAGTTCATTCACAATCAATTTTAAGACAAAAACGATTACCATTACTTATAAAGTCTGGCCATTACATGCTGCCTACTTGGGCCCCAAGTAGGTTGATACTTCAGGACCATTCTGGCCTCAAGTCACTGGCCTAGAAAGGGCAGCAGCAAAATGGCCAAATGGTGCAAATCTTTATGGAAACCGACACATCAAACTCCATTATCCATCTGTTAAAATTAAATTCATCTCTGGCTAAGAGGTTCAACCAGGAAAATATAGGACAGGTAACATATAGGACATCTCTACACAATGTTTTAATTAACTGTTGTGTAACTGTGTTTATTTAGTCATTTAATTCATTCAGTTTTCATTCAATTTGTCTTTATTAATTAATTGAATGAACTTCATAACAAGACACTTCAGACACTTCGCTTTATGTCCGAAAGCTTAACATAAAATGAGCAGAATTAGTACACGTAAATGATTATAATACTTACTTATTCCACGCTTGCCTAAGTTTCTTAGGACTGTATTGAGTAAACCGCTCTGTAACACAAAGAAAAAAAAAAGGTCACTACATTCAATCCAAACAATAAATGTAATGTGTGAATTAAAAATACAATTTTCATGATGGACTTATTCGATACATTCCTAGTGTCAGTTTGCTCATAAACTTCGTATAAAAACCAATCTGTAAATGAATAAATATAGGTATAGCTGTATTTATCTTTGTTTTCTAGTACCCTTTTTATTGCCTTTGCTCAATGGTACAGGGAGCTTCAGTGAAGTGCAGTCTTTCAGATCCACTGGTCACATATGCATGTTCATTTTTCACACTGATTTACATTCTTGGAGCACATTCTCCATGCCAGCACAGTGACAACACCACATCAATCACCACTGTATGACAGAGAGCTAACGGTTTAATAGTGGGCAGTACCATGGCATGGCAATTAGAGCTGTCTCTTCACAGCTCTAGAGACCTGGGCTCAATTGTGGCTTTGGGCATCTGTCAATGTGAAGTCTGCATGTTCTTTTCACAGGTTCACAGGTGTTTTCGACAGGTGGTCTAGTTTCCCCTTGCCTCTCAAAACATTCTGGCTGTTTTGAATTGCCAGACATGATCTGTGGCCTTTGAGTCCGGGATATATTCTGGCTAGCTCCAACTCCCACCAGAACCAGCTACTGCCTGAAAATGGTGGATCATTGCTCTTCTGTACAATTTGAGTAAATCTTCAGGTTCTTTGTGATCCTAAGGTTTAGGATATCCCCTTTGTAAAATGAGCAAAAATGAAGCCAAGAAATAAATGCTTCAGCAATATCAACCTTTGGAATTCTAAGTATCTAATACTAAATACTACTGATGTGTTAAACCAGCTAAATATCAAATGTACCTACACAATTGTTAATAATTCAAAAGGACTCAGAAGCTTCATAAAATAAATTATAGCCAGCAGTTACATCAGTCTGCAATTCACCACTGGCAGCCCCCTAAAGCTCAGCGGGTATGACCTTGGTCAGTACCTGGATGGGAGACCTCCTGGGAGAGCTAAGGTTGTTGATGGAAAAGTGATAGTGGGACCAGCAGGGGGCGCTCACCATGAAGTCTGTTTGGGTCCTAATGCCCCAGTATAGTGCTGGGGATGCTATGCTGTAATAAAGGTGCCATCCTTTGGATGAAATGTAAAACTGAGGTCCTGACTCTCCCTGGTCTTTGAAAATCCCAAGGCGTTTCTCAGAAAGAGTAGGGGTGTTACCCTGGTGTCCTGGCCAAATTTCCCATTGTCGTTTACCAATCATGGCCTCCTAATAATCCCCATCAATGAACTGGCTTCATAACTCTGTTCTTCCATTCAAAGAGAGCTGATGTGTGGTGAGTGTACTGGTGCACTATGGCCACTGTCGCATCAGCCAGGTGGGGCTGCACATTGGTGGAGGGGAGTCCCCATTACCTGTAAAGAGTTTTTAGTGGATCATCCAGAAAAGCGCAATATAAGTGTAAGGAATTATTATTATTAAAATACAAAATACAGGGTCTAAGAACAGTCTTGGCTGTAACTGTGAAAATACTAAGGTACACATATGGTTAATATTTATCTTCTTAAAGATAGATAAAAGAGTGGTGGCTCTGTGGCTCAGGATCTGCACCTGTGGCTGGAAGGCTGCCGGTTCAAATCCCGCAGCTGGCAGAGGAATCCTACTCTGTTGGGACCCTGAGCAAGGCCCTTAACCCCATCTGCTCCAGGGGCGCTGTACAATGGCTGACCCTGCACTCTGACCCCAAGCTTCTCTCCCTGTCTGTGTGTCTGTGTCTAATGGAGGGCAAGCTGGGGTATGTGAAAAAGACGAATTCCGAATGCAAGAAATTGTATAGGGCTAATAAAGTGATGTCATGTTATGTTAACAATCAGTTTTACACACATACAATTGCAACTAATTAATTGGATAAATATTCAGGTATACAGGCAATCTTTTCAACATCCAAGGAGCCAGCCAAATGGTTTAATAAACCTTGACGTAATGAGGCAAAGCCTGAACTGATGGCCTGGTTAATTCTCAAGTAGTTTCTAAGCAAACAGTGTCAGTTTGTGTGGCAACAGATTCACTGCCTCCTAATAAATGCTGTGCTCTGGTGTTTATTAGTTTTTCACACCTGACATCAATAGAAAGTAAATTACCCCTTCCTGGATAATAGGCCATCAAACAGGTTCTGAAAGTCAGCAGTCTAGAAGTCTAAAGAGCCACCTGATAGCAATAAGGCACAAAGTGCCTTATTTTACGAAAGTAAAAGAGCTCCTTAGCTGACAGCCACGTATCAAGGACATCCTCAAACCGCAGAGATCTCCAGCCAAATCTGCTAGTGAATTTACATTATAAGACAGCTAAAAGCTGTAGTACCTCACAATGGGAAACTAAGAGGCAGAAATTTCAGTTCTGAACGATATGCCTACTTTCTCAGCATAACAGAATGTGTATTACAAGACTGCTAAAGGCTGTAGCATCTCACAATGGGAACCAAAAAGGCAGTTTTTTTTTTACTGCTGAACAATATACGGACTCTCTCTTTTCATCAGCTGTTATCAGAAACACTAGAACTCCTTTGCTATTTATGTCATATTCCATGGGACTTCAAGGCAAGCAAGAAGAAGTCACCAGAGTCACTGAATTGTTTCAGTAATGAGAACTGGGAAAATTGACTTTGTTGTAATTTTGTTTACTTCCCCCCTGCTGTTCTATCGATTAAAACTAGCTCCTTTGCTTTTTCTGCACGAAGCACCAGAGTCTCTCAGCCTCCTGTGAGCTTTTTTTACCTGGAGATTTCAATATTTGGGAAACACATAACCCCAGCCTTCTTGCTTGAAGGAGAAGAGAATTCTTCAACAAAGTAGGCTACGCAGATTAAACAGACCAAAAAAAGGATTTATCACTAGTGATTACACTTTTTTTTCTACAGTCCTTAATCAGTGACTCTTATCATTAACCAGCCATCAATCTGCCCATTTTCTAACTGCTCCTTCCAATTCTGGGTTGTGGCAGAGCTGGAGCCTATCCCAGCAAGCAATGGGCTCAAGGCAGGGTACACCCTGGATGGGACACCAGTCCATCACAGGGCACACACAGACACAAGCACAGATGCACAAACTCACACCTAGGGCCTATTTTCCTATTAACATATATATATATATTTTACATAATGTTTATTAGCAAAATATATTGCTTGAATAAAAATAAAATCAAATTTTTCCAAAGATGTTGTCTGACTTCCTCCTCTTTCAATAGTGATTGAAAGAGTGTGTAACTCCTTCTTACAAAAGTAATATTGATTACCTTACTTGAGTACCTTACCCGTCTACACATGTAGATGGAAAAAATGTACTTGTGCTCTTAACTGGTTTTAAAGAGAAACTCATCAGATACAGTGGACAGGAGAAACAACTCCTGGTTTATCCTGTTAAACACTGCCATCTGCTGTCACAAAGAATCATCACATTTCTGGTGGAGCACCATGTCTTAATTTTTGAACATTTTATTCTTTGTTCCTACAGCTGAGAAAAGGAGGCAGCATGGCACAAGTCACTGCACTCATACTTTGAGGGCTGTGGTTCGATTCCCCGCCCTAGTCACTGCTGGTGTGTGTAAGAGTGAGCTGTCGAACCCTGGTTGCTCCAGTCCACGCAGCTGTATGAATGTGGACCTTCACAGGCCTTCCCCCCAGCAATGCTGGACTCTTTTGATTGCTTCATGCCTAAACCAGATTAAGCTCTGGCCCTATGAGCCACTACATGTGGTTCAAATGGAATTATTTACCTACATTCCTAAAAAGTCTTTTTCCTGACTAAAATAGTAAATTCTACTTGTAAGGCTATATTCCATATACAGTAATACCAGTATGTTACTTAATATTTAGCACAAATGTACAGTATATAAATTTATACTGTATATAGGTCAAGAATACTAAAAGGGGGTGGTTGTAATAAAATAGATATTGAGGCTGTCCTTGTATCCTAGTATAATACTGAAATCAGCTGTTGCAATTTTAAAATAGACTCTTAAATGAACTACCTCTTCTAGAAACAGATTCAAATTACAACTTGGAGGAGTAACATTGAAAATCTGGGCCTTTCCATCAGCAGAGTGTTTTTCCTGGAAAATAGAGACATCCATTCTTTCCCTTCTAAATACTGTACATACGCAGAACAATCATTACCAATTTTTAATCAACTTTAGTAGTAAAGGACAAATGATTTGATTTTCACTTACTCCATCCTAGAATGTATCTGTAAACAAAGAGTTCTATTATTTTTTAATGTTGAAAAAATATTAACTAATTTTACTCTGCTCAGCTGTTAATTTGAAGAAACACCAGACCGAATTTAACATCACAAATGTGTGTTCAGCAAAATCAATTGTACATAATACTCTAAATCTGCATTAGTTCTCACATTTACATCCCATTTTTATTTAACTAAAAATTAAATTAAAATCAGCAGGAATCATTTCAGATTGTATTTCATTTTTTTTTTAATTTGAATCAATTGGCAAGGATTTTTAGCCACTGTATTAACATTCCTAAGAAGGCAGTAAAAACAACTGCAAGAAACTTCACAAATATATTTTGTATTCCTTTTTGATTTAATCCATGCAGTATACAGTATAATCTATCTCTCACCACTTTACAGTATTGCTCCCACATGATTCACAGGGTGCTTTTCTGCAAACCTTTTTAAGGATTTCTGTAAAAAACTCACAACCCTGAATGTTTGATAAGACTGAGGATCAGAAAAAACAAAACAAAACAAAACAAAACAAAACAAACAGTATTTAAAACTCTTGGAAAAAAAGTTTTAATAATGCTGTTTTTAAACAAAATCATGACACCTCATATTTCAGTTTAGAATACAATTCAACGGCCATAATATTAGAATAATTTCCAAGTGAGATGCCCTAAGCATACAGAAATAATGCTTTAATTCAATACACTATGCCATTTCATCCAGTCTTCCGACCTCTTAGTGTGGATACTTTTGTAATGTGGGGAAGAATACAGAATTGAATAAGTGCATAAGTGAATAATATAACTGCCTTTATAATTACTGTCAATTGTAATGAACACCGTTTCACATTTTCTTCTTTCGGGAATGAAACCACTTTTTACAGCCTACACAGAATGAACAGGTCACTTGCTGATGCTCTCAACGTGAAACTACAGGGAAGTGCAAAGGGTTACTTGCCTGGCTTGAAGTGGGGTAAGGAGTGAACCCCTGGCCATGTGTCCTCTGTTGGAGTCCCCAGGACCTGTCAGAAGAAAAGACGGATTTTTAAAAGCATCTGCAATGAAGACAAGCGGCCCTTGAATTTGATGTTATGATCATGCGTCATGTGTAATGATAAGTGCAATATCCCATCACCGCTCTTAATGTTTCACCATTAAAGCTGCATTACCTTTCTTATATGATAACAGAACAACTCACTGGGAGATTCCCTGTCTCTTACATTTCAATTGTTATTGTTGTTTTGGTGTTTTAGTTTCTGACAAAAAGCTTGTTTTTAACTTGAAGAATGTTTTTTTTCCCCAACGTCCCCAGCTGATTCACTGTGAATCACAACAACCCTGCTGTTAAAGGGGTACATCTTGGATAAAGCAGTTCAGCTGATTAAAGAAATCGGATGTTTTATTCTTTGATGTTGCTCTCAACGAAAGGAATCATAAAATTGCAAAACTGTGATTGAGTTACAGTAAACATAGACACATCGAGGCACAGCATAGAGGGTACTGGATTAAGCATTCAAAAACACACACAACTGACCTTTTATGACTTTTTACAAATGTATGTACTCACTAAAAGGGTGTAACTCTGCCTTACACCCTGTGCTTAAATGAAAGACTCTGGGTTGCAGCAGCCCTTATCAGGAATTAGTGGTTCTCCGATAATCAACTAATCAGTCTGTCTATGTAGCCAAACAGTAGGAGATAATATTTATTCCCATTAAAACTCACTCATAAAAAAACACACTATAACCTTGAAAGGTGTTTACTGTAAGACAAACATATTCAATAAGACTAGCCATTTAACTGTAACTAATGGGGCGCTGGCATCGTTTCCATATTCAAAACACTTCCCAAGATGCAGATGAGCTTTATCCAGATTTAGACATCTTGGTGCTCAAAGCATGAACTGCTCATTTATAATTTAATTAAAGCAAGGGTAGTCAATGTCTCAGTCAGCCCTGTAACTCAAAGGGCACTAAATCTCTGAAGAGATTAACCACAGACCTAAAAGACAAGCTTTGAAACCACTAACACCGCTGAGGTGGAAAGAGAGCAAAATAAAATGTTAGAGTCCCAAAGGGCCAAACACAGCACCTGGCCTGCTAAACTACCTATAGAATTCCCTTCATCTGCATTCCTATAACAAAGGATCTTTTGCCCTTTGAGTACCAAAAGAGAACATACTTTACTGAACATTGACACATTGTCGCTGTTTTTTTCTTCTCAAGAGTTGGAAAAGAAATTCTGAGCTGTGATCATTCTGCCAAGATCAGTAGAGGCTCACTCTAACACAATGGTGAAAGTCTTTGTTTTTACACATACTTATACAGTACATAACAAACTTTCCCTGTTTGTAGTCAGAATGAAATTATTGACCAAATTATGAAAAACCCTATTTCTATAACACAAATCTGGATTTATTTGCACTCCATGAATATGGACTGCCCATATTGCTGATCAATTTATTTAATAAGATAACCTATAGAGGTAAAGCATAATTATAATTATTTTCAACATAATTTTGTGAATGCTTCTCTACTTTCAGTATTTGTGTCTTACATTAGAACTTGTTAATATCTGTTTCAGACTCACTGACTTGGCAAGGAAGCTAGAGGGCCAATATGAAAACACTTTTGAAGAATGAGGTTAAAAAGGATATTTGGGGTTTGGGGCGTGCTCAGAGAAAAAACTATAATTTGACTCAGAATCAATGAGTTCAAAAAGTAATAGATGAGACGGTCTCTGTGTGAAGCCATGAAAATTGATGAGAACTCCAGGAATGTAGCTGTATGTCTGCTGCACTGATAAGAAACCACATTGCTCAAAATAAACAATGATGGCTTCTTTGAAGCTGTAACTAATAACGTCCTTGACGTACCAAGACTCCACAATGTAATTATATCACCATCCTATGAGACAATTTACACATTTACCTGTCTTCCAAGACGAGATATACAGTACCAAAGCTTTATATCTGAGTACAACTAAGAAGGTTGCCACCAAGAAACAGAATGGATGAAAGGATATGTGGGTAATTCAGTTAAATGGGCTCATGTGTGGAGTCGTATGTGTGATGGAGCTCATCTGAGGAATGAAGGATGTTCTAAAATATCCCCACTATCTCAGCATATTACATTGGGGTTGTAGCATCACTCCATATCTGCCAATTCTACTTGTAAATTGTAATACTGTAATTACATGGTAGAAATGGATACTCTTCCTTCTAGTTTTCCAGTATTCAGACTACCAAACCAACTGGGTAACGCACACATTTTTTCATGCTTCTCTTAAGTTTTAATTCAATTCTGTATGATTATCCCAACAGCGAGCACCAATGGCCCATTTCAGAAATCACAGTTTTGAGAGTCTTACAACTTTAAATGAGAGCAAATGATTTTATGCAATCAGACATATTTTACTTCGCGACTAAAAGCAATTTAGAAACACGTGCAAATTTCCTACACACAGTAGGTTTTCATATCTCTAGAGGAAGAGACTGAGTATGACAAACCTGAAACTGGAAATTCATTGCACTAAATGTGAAATAACAATTACCCTTGCTGGAAACTGATCAATTTCAATTAGCAATAATTTCTGAAATGTGCAACAAACCAGGGTTGACTCAGGGGCAAAGCAGCAACAAAAAAAGGAAAAAGAGCCCACCCACACAATGGTTTGCAGTCCATCACAAATACAGATTCTTGTGGCACAAAGTTCGGCCTCCCTTCCAAATTATCTTTAATTCCATATTAAATATAAAAGTGAAGCAGTGTCAGCTCCAAAGGGCAATCGGGCTACAAAATTCCAAAATAATATAAATAAATTAATGTTACACCTTTCACTTATACAATATCAACAACAGTCATGGTATCTTCCAATGACTCCCAGTAACGATGGAGGTGTAGGTATTTTGAGATTGTTAAAATTTGGTTTAGGGCCGTTTTGGGGCCACAACTCATTATTTAAATTCCCCAAGAAACATGGAGCTGGACACCCCCTCTCCCAAAGTCAAGGGCAAAAAAGGCAAGAAGCGACTTCTTACCTCATAAGCCTGCATTCTAGAAACTGCTGTTTCATGTAGGGTCTCACAAGGAGGTGTCCTTGGCTCCTTGACATACAGCCCCCCTCTGTGAGGGATTTTGTTGTGAGTTACCCGAGGGATTCTCTGAAAACCAGTCTAAACCTCAGTCTAAACCTTGCTGCACCACTCTGGACATCATCCAGTTTCACCTTCAGTAACCTGGAGAGGGCAGCAGCTCCTCCACCTTCTATGGACACAGGAAGCAAAGGTGGTAGAAATCCGGCAGGCTGCGCAGTACCAGAACTGAGTCACCTCTCAAAGTTTGAGAAGGGGGTAACTCAATTTATATCCTGTCTGGCTCAACAGGAAAATGGAAGCTGCCTATCTAACTTGCATATTGTTGGCCTGTCGAAGGGTGTCAGGGAAGGAATGGAAGGTTTTTATAAAAATATCCTTTCTAGCCACAACCAGGTCTATTGAAGCCATGGGTGCACACAGATGGCACCAGTGATTGGACGTACAAGCCTTATACTTCATCTTTAAACTGCTTCACTATACAGAATGACAGCCTATCCTTCCAGAAAACCAGAAAACCTGAAGCACTCTACTTTGCACAAATCTTTCACCCAGGCCCCAACCGGGTCTGGTTTGCTTCTGATGATGTCTGGTACCTCTTTCACATTCTGGATCTCAACTAGCCTCTTGGGCAGGGCCTCCCTTAGATGCAAAGGCCCAGTGATTGCCTGGAATGGAACTACCTATGAGCTGTTCTCAAACATTTTGTTTTGGCCATTCATTGATCTTCTGTATCCCATACAATAGTCCACCCACTTGTGCATAGACTGCCCTAGTTGATATTCCATATAGTAATTTTCAGGGATAAGGCAGGGTATCGCTGTAAGTACTGCTGATGGACCAGAGGGTGTCACTGCTTCTTCACAAATTCCAACTCTATGATAGTATTTAGGGTTACTATGCTATAGATGAGATAGTACTGACAACCTGGTTATTAAAGATCCCATGAATGTTTATAAGACTTGTGCTATCCTCAGTCTTTTGGCTAATTTTTTTTTTCACCTTTGATTCAACTGCTGAAATAATTTCTCAGATTTCCACCTGATCTTTGGTTTAATGGGACTGCTGGTGCATGATGGCAGATGTGCATCACCCAGGTGGCTGCTGCACTTCAGTGGTGGAAATACTGGGTCTCCTCTGTGTAAAGCAGCTTGGGATACTTTGGGATGTAAAATCTATGCACATGCAAGGTATCATCATTATTTTATTTTATGCTTGTCTTAAGTTTCTCTGGAAATACTATTAACTGAAAACTTCTAAATCAAAGCAGATTTATTACTATGGATTGATCAAATTCAAGGGCATCACGGTGTCACAGTGGTTAGCACTTCTGCCTCACAATGCTGGGGCCCTGGGTTCAATTCTGGAGTTAAAATGCTCTCCCTGAGTTCGTGTAAGTTTCCGCCCATAGTCCAAAAGCATGTTGATAGGTTCATTGGTTTCTGTGTGTGCACTGCAATGGACTGACATCCAGTTCAGGCTGTACCCTGCCGTGTGCCCATTGCTTGCTGTGATAAGCTCCGGCTTCCCTGTGGCTTGGAATTGGAATAAGCAGTTGGGAAATGGATGGATGTACGGATTATTAAATTCAATACCTATGCCTTTAGGTTCCTCTGCAACTTCTCAACCATCCCATACTCATATTTGGCCTGCCGTCAGCTAAATTCCCAGGAGATTCACATAAAGAATAAACTCCTAAATTAAAGCAGATATTAGCAGATAGCCCTCCTTACAATTAACTAATTTATCTGGTTGATGCTTTTATCCAAAGCCACTAACAATTTCAACCCATTTATACAGTCGTGAGTTTTCCTGGAACAGTTTGGATGAAGTATCTTGCTCAGGGGTACAGCATTAGTATCTCACCTGGAATTGGAGCCCACAGCCCACAGGGCTACCTACAGGGTATACTATATGGCAATAGAACAATTAGAAAACAACTAGTCTAGAAAAATCTTCAACAATTTTATTATCACTATTTCTAGTTATATCTAGTCCTAGTGCTCGGCAACTTAAAACCCAGAGTTCTGATTAATATTGGTCTTTCTGTGAATGCTTTATACTGCTTACAAGGGCAGAACTGTCTGTCTTTAAATCTGTCCACTTACTTAAAACTCACTGTAAATTGAGAGTTAAGTGTGCTACTGTGAAGGTTCACAAGGTTTCACCTATCTGTAACAACTTTCTTTTAATAACGGGCTCTCCTCTCTTTTCCTAACATTTTAGTGAGAAATAACTTTAATGACATTGTCCTGTACATATTTCAGAATTTGTAGAAGACTTATTTTCTCTGAATCTTTTAGCATGTATTTCAGTTCTTTATAATTTATAATGGAGCCTTTTTAACCTGAGAGGATATGTGAAATTTTGGCCACGGACCTCATCCTTTGCACTGGGATACTTGCTCATATTGTATCTGAATATTACCTGTGTTGAGAGATTTGGGACTTTTATGTCCTAGGAAGCACTTACAGTAAATCAATAATTAAATTATAATTAATTACAAATGATCTCTAGAAGGCTTATAATTAAATTATAGCTGAACAAATTGTCAAAGCATGTGAATATGGCTATAGACATGAAATACAGTACTTAAGTGGTTTCCAAAATGAATATCATAAATCTCCAGAAGAGGGCAGTAGCAAACTGTACAAAAACACTGAATAGACTGGGACAGTAAAATGCATTGCTTAATAATGCATTCATCTTGTAGATAAATGCAAAACACAAAATGTATTTTATATTTATAGAGGCCTGTGTGGTTTTGGCAAAATATCATAGTGATTTCATATGTGTTCTGACAACTAGACATCTCGCTGTATTTACTGCATGGAAGCAAGTAGCTCTGGATAACTACTAATAAATAATAAAATAAATGGCAAATCAGATAAATATGGAATGAAGAAGTTCAAGTAGGCAGCTGTCTCAGCATGTGTAGGCTCCAAAGAAACAGGTAAAGGTTTATTCCATGCTGAAAGGAAAAGGAGAGACACAACGTCTGTTTTTTTCTTCAAACCTGAAGAAGGTTCCACAGCACAAAACGCTGTGTCTCTTCTTTTCCTTTCAGCATGGAACAAACCGTTACCTGGTCCATATATATGGAATGTTACAGTACATGTATAGAACTGACATTGTACCAGAATAACATATTGGAAGTTGCACTTCTCACATATTCATTTCAAAACTCAATAGAGTGGAAAATCCTCTGTAAATGTATTTCATTCAGCTATTGTATTTGGACACTTCAGGCAAACCCTTGTGCATTAACATAATGTTCCAGAATAAGAACGTGAGCAAGGCGTCTGGACAAAACTCTAAACTGATGCACATGAAAGAGTTAACAAACTTTCCCATGCGTTCAATGACTCCTATATTTTTCCCTCAGCTCTATATACTTGTGAAGACACATACAATTTATATTCCTCTGTGCCAGTACTTCATTATGAAAAACATTTGGCGCTGGCTACCATTTGCAAATATGTCAGCACTTCAATGGTTTTTTAAATCATTTGCAGGAGTATATCCTATATTTCAAGTGCACCTTATTTCTGCTTAACTGCCTCTTCTGCAGGGGAAAGGAAATGAAGATTTGCTGTAAGCACGAGCATGGCTTTATAGTTTGAAAGCGTGCTTCATTAAACATCATGTGTGTTACACATAAGAACAGAATGCTGATGATCTGGCTGACTTCCCTTTACTCCCCATGTATTCACAGGTACACAGTGTTACACAATAAATTAAACACAAACATATAATAAGACTTATCTGCATATTGAGGTGTTGCATTTGAGATTGCTGCAGCTTGCGCTTGAAGGCAAAATGCAGAGAGGGGTGCTGAGACCGACTTACTGAAATGGAGAACTAGGAGCATGGTCAAGATGAGGAGATTGGTTAATCACCTCACAGCCGCAACCTAAGCAGAACACAAAAGGTGATTATCCCACTCTCCTTGTCAACTCCCGGTAACCTACCAACCCCAGAGGCGGAAAACCGAAATTAGCTTTCGCTCCATTTTCCCAGTGGGAGATCATTCATGCCCTTAATTACAGCACACACCAACACCATCGGTCAACTGTACAGTTCCGTGTGGGGAAAGCTTTATCACAGTGCCCACCGTCAGATCACCCTTGGAAGGCTGTAAGAAATTAACGACAATGTGAGCTTACTTAATACATCACAGTCTTCACCCTTTCCAAAAAAGCCCACACAGCCAAATTGGTACCACCGATGCGCGTCTCCTAGCTAGATTTTTAACATGAAATTGCTTGCAGCACATCCGTTGGAACTTGTAATATTTTAGATGCCAGCTGCCTATCTTCTTGTTGCCTTTTACAAATTGTGCCCCTTGCCATTCAAGTCGGCTCCATTGTACATGGTTTTCAACAAATGCTCGAGTAACATATCTTTCAACATACGTGTCAGCACACACCACACATTTCAAAAGGATTTCCTCATGAGACCGTGTTCCTTTTCATTTCACTCACTCATCCATTCCATTGAGTGGCTACACTGAATTAGGATCATAATGCCTACCAGCTTCCCCCAAACTCTTACATCACTATCCCATTTATTAAAGCTGTACACTGGAAAGAATTTTCTCCAATTTATTCGGCCCTGCTTCAGTGAACAATAATATGCCGTGCTGAAAAAAGGACCCACTGTTTACATTTCAGAAGGCGGTAGTTAATTTATTCTGGTTGTCACCAGGAACAAGGACTTTATCCTAGAAAAAGCAAAGACATAGTTAACAACACTCCAAGGTCACCTAAAGTTCTGTGTCTGGCAGTGCTCTAGTCTCAAATTTCAATAATGAGGGCTCTTTAAAATACCCAATTCACGTGATAAACAATTGGCGTTGTTTATTTTTGAAGGGGGTATATTAGTGCGCTTTAAAGTCCTATTTCCTACCAGTAATGATAATTCCATGTACTTAAATTGTCTGGAACAAAAAAGCTGCTGAAGAAAATAATACAGTGTTTAGCACAGTTGGTATAATTGCATGCTGTCTGTCTGAGGTTTGTTAAAAGGGCTCGAGACAGATGTACTGGAACCTAATATTTCTAAAGAAGACCACTGTGCTTTTCATTAGGTTAATACCAATTCCAGAACTTTGACAGGAGATCTTGTTATACTCCTTTAATTCATATGAGTAATATGCATAAAGGGTCAGTTTCCAACAGCCCAATAATACTTCAGAAAATAATGTCACAATAGCATTATAAACATAAGACACAGAGAGGACATTAGTTTAAATTACATGAATTAAATCTGCTTATCACTTTTGACATACAATAGACAATTTAAATTTAATCTATTGTACATTCATCTATAAGCATGCCACCCAAATCCTAAAACATTTAAAATTTAACTGTTTCTTAGTTGCAGATTTGTTGGTAACTTCCACGTCCACAGTTGTTAAGAACATCCATTTTTCTGGAATGTCAGACCTCACATTCAAGCTCATTGATCTCATCTTGGAATGTAATATCTTGATAAAACTCCCTAAATAAATTCAATTTCTTCTGAGCCTGACTGTGCATGGCTTTGAAGGACTTATTTGAAGGTCCTGTTAGATGATCATCTTTGAGGGAGTGAAAAGTCTTTGCTACAGTAATAGAGATCAAGGACTGTGCGTTATATTACACATAAACGGCTCTTGTCAAAGCCTCATTTCTTGAAATAGCATAGCAGGTTTCCAACAAAAGCCATTTTCAGACAAAGTCATCACATTACTGTAGTGATAGAAAAGGTGAAGGACATAACCCGAGTAGAAACAAAAACCTTGCATTGTATTCTTTCCCAAAGACAAGAAACTTTCAGAATTTGCAACACTTGAAAGGGCATTTTTAAATTGTATCTTCTAGAAACAAAGGAATACTTTACTTAAGGCTGAAACACAAATATGAAAATGTATTTAGAGAAAATATATATGCACAGACAAATAGCAGGTATTGTAAACTGGGTTGCGACTAGTGTCCTTGAACATTTCTCTGTGGTCTGAGGATTCAATATTAGTCCAATACTAGTCTTACAACATGAACTCCTGTATAAACATGTCCATAACCTAGAGGAATTTACAGACCACTCAGTATTCAAATCAGGTGTGTGAACAGAGTTGTCTGATTAATTTGAAAATCAAAGGATATTGTGTGCTTAACTTAGATGGCAACAGTAACTGACCTTTCTTTCCAGAACCAAGTATAGCCAAGCAGGGGAACTATTCCAGTTCCTTAACAAACGTGTGCACAGACACAAAGCCAAATGAGTTACAGGGTCAAAAAGCCAGAGAGACACTGTGCTGACAGCTATGCAAGGTTATCGCCATTCGGCTAGATGTAAACTCTGTGTGGCTGGTTTAGGTCACTGGATGTAGATCACACACTATGGCAGAAATAGCATCCATTATTGATAAAGGTGTTTAATGCCCTTTGAAGTGAAAGAAGAAAGGAGGATCAGGGAAGCATTTGAACGTCAGCTTCTTTGTACACCAGATCTGTATGCCATCAGAAAGCCGCAATGGGGACAGGGCTACATGATTACTAGTGGCTATTACTGGAACGTAATTCACCAAGAGAAACACTGTTATTATATGATTATTAGTCTTATTTCCCGTTGGATCTTCTTAAGGAAAAAACTTTTACACAGAAGCAAAGTGAAACTGAAAGAGGTCAATAAGAAAGAAAGTTTATAAATGAGAAGGATATTCGGCTCACAATAAGCACCCTTCATAATCTGTACAGGCCATTATAATATGATCATAATACGTTTATGGGTTCTCCACTTTTTTGACACACTGGCTATCCCAAGGTGTTTAAAGCTACTTTTCATTGTTTTAGTTTTCTAGTTTTATGAGAGGAATTTAGAGACAGTCAAAGAGAGTTCACAGTCAAAAGTACAGAGCCTGGCTCTGGGTCTGCTGTGATAAAACTGATTCTGTCTGTCTTTAAAAATAACAGGGTGCCAACACTCCTTTGAAGCCAAAGGTTAGTGCGTCTGGTTTGACGTAAATATGAACAGATAGAGTATCTGTATGCCACTGGCCAAAATACAGTAAGTAACCACGCTTAGAAACCATTCCTAAAACTAGTTTTGAAATGTTCTCAAAGGATGTGCATTATGAAAAGCTCGACATTTTGAACAATTGAATAACATGTCACTGAGAGTTATCAACCCAAAATTACGAACAAGGAAAGCAATGCTCTTATCCTCGTCGCAATGTGGTACATTTTCCAATAAAGCTGGATTTAGCCCATGATCTTCATATATATAGTGAAAGACCCTTGCGGAAGCCTTCATCCAGCACTGGATCGACAAGGGCTGAAGATGATGATGATATATAGTGCATCTTCCTTCGAAACCACAGGGATTCTACTCAATAAGTCAATTACAATTTCTTTCCACGGCAGATGTCAGCTCATACCGGTAATTGCTCTAGCATTAGAGTATCACAGAGCCAGCAGGCAGCAGAAATTTAATGTTCCTTTTTATTTGCTTTCACATTTCTGCCTCCTCTAATTGTACAAAAAATGCTATTCACCCCTTTATTTCTTCAATTGTTCATCATGCCTCATTCACCGCATCAGAAATCTTGAGCATTGAGTTATTTACATACTTATTTTGCTGTTTCTTATTTAACATTGATAAATCTGCAATGAAAAAAAAGTCTTATCTTCAGACTGTCAAGCGAAATGCAGTTTTGCTACAGAAGAGTAATATGAAGCGAAGGGCTTATTGTCCTTTGCCTAAACAAACACACATGGTTAGCTGTTTTCCCATTGATAGACCTGTCCATATTCATATTCAATTTCCCCAGGGGAATCAGCTTGGTGCCGGCATGCAGATACATCTTCCCAGTCTCGGGATGACCCCAGATGACAAATTCAAATGCTCCGTTCTTCCCAGCTGAGAACACCCTATAGGCTCTGTTGGTCTTGAATCTTGTTAATAGACCAGGAGTTAATGATACAGCCTGACAGGTTCCACATGAGCTCTAATTAAAGGTACAATACGGACAAAATAAACAGGCGTCACCCTACATAATCATATGGCCTTTGCACATTTAGAAAACAATACACGATGCACTGCAACTGACTACCAGAACAATCACCTGCAAGTGCATTTGTGCCAAAGTGGTATCCTACAGGCATACTAAAAACAGGTCTGGTATTGGAATGCTAGACATTTGTATACGTGCCTGCAGACGAGCCAATCTGAGGGACATCTGAGTTCCTTTACATAAGAAGTTATAAGACTAGTTTGAAGTATAGCTTTAAGGGGTTCCCTTAAATCTAATTAGGACAAGCTGACTTCATCCCCCTCCCATAAATCATTATCTTCCACCAGGACAAAAATGATATGTTCTGTCAATATGGCACCAGGACAGGCTTATGGCACAGGCTTTATTCATGGATTTCTCCTTAGTCCTGTCTTCTTTTAACAAATGCTAAGCCTTATATTTGTTGACAGCAGCCTGAACTCCTTTAACTGTATTTAGAAATAACCTTCCAAGCTCCTTTTGGACGGTGGAATGCTCATTTGGAAAATAGATAGAAAAACAATGTCAAACTACAACACGTAATGTCAGGTTCTGACAGCAGAATTATATTTGGTACAGCAGTGCATCAGCCAGGATTTTTCCTGTTTACCTGTCTATTAAGCATAACCTTGCTTCTCCTTCATATCAACTTCAGTCTCCACAAAAAGAAGTTTAGACATGGATAACAACAATCAAATTGTGATAAAAAGCAAAAACAAATATTTGTCTAGCTTAGAATTTGAACTCAAAGAAAAGTATTCCAATTATAAATGTGAGCTGTTAAATTAAAATATGCACAAGGATTGAGACCCTTGCAGATTTCACATTGTGCAGCTTTAAAACTTGCGGTCATTACACAAATTTTAGCAATTAATGTCTGTTCTATACACAACCTATTTATTATAAATTTGCAAACCCTTTGCTGATTCACAAATACGAAATATTTAAAAGGCATCTGTTTGTGTGCAATAATAGTAATTCACATGATGTCCGACTAAATACACCTGTCTCGATAAAGGTCCCTCAGTCAGGTAATGAATTTCAAGCAAAGATTCAACCATAAAGACCAAGGAGCTCTCAAAAGTCTTGGGGATGAAGCTGATTAAAGGCACAGATCAGGAGAATGGTAAAAAAAACATTTCAAGACCTTCATTATCTCTTTGAGCACAGTGAAGCCAATCGTTAAGAAGTGGAAGGCACCGAGACACTGTCTAAATCAGGCTGTCCCTCCAAACTGTGTAGCTGGGTGTTGAGGAAAATGGTTAGGGATGCTAACGTGAGGCAAACAGTTTTGAGTCAGTAGCTCAATTAGCTCAGTAGCTGATATGAGAGAAAATGCCCATGAGTCAACAATATATTTTCTTCATAAAATAGCTTGTGCTGAACTGCAAGAAAAAGCACCTCAAATCCAACATGGGGTTTGCAACAAAGCACCTAATTGATACTGCAAACACCTGGCAAAAGGTTTTGTGGTCAGACAAGATTGGAAATATCCGTTTTGTTACAACAAACACAAAACCTAATATAGTGCACCACACAGTTAACACCATCTCTAATGTCATGCATGGTGGTGGCAGCATTATGTTATAGTTGTGCTTCTCAGACTGATAGATGGAACAAAGCAAACCTTAGAGGAAAACTTGCTAAAAACCTAAAAACGGAGCGAAAATTCACCTTTAAAAAGGACAGTGATCCAAACCACAAGGCCATAACTTCTCTGGAATGGCTTAAGAATATGAAAGTGAAAGTGAGTCGTAAGTGATCAAGTCCTGACTAGAATTTGAGGAAAGAGTTGTAAACTGTTGTCCATAAGCGATCGCCATGCAATTGGAGAGACCTTGAACAAATCTGCCGAGAATAATGGCTTGCCCAAGCCTGTATGAAGCCAGTGCGCAAAGCTGGTAGAGACAAAGTCGTCTTGTGGCTGTAATTGCTGCCAAAAGTGATGCTCATAAATATTGAGTTTACAGGCCTGAATGCTTGTGTAATCAACATATTTCAGTTTTTCTCCTTGGTTTTTGCTGTAGCTTATCCTTAGAAGTCTTAAGTCGGAACATTCAGGTTTTGTAAGTGTTGTGTACAGTATCTATCATTTTATAATTTCATGAAAGGGGACACCAAAGGAAGGGTCTGCAAGGCAGACTGTACTGCAAATAATATTAATAATATAATATAACACAGCAGACATTTCACTTATTACAGTTGTCTGTTCACTTATACTTTTTCAAAGGCACGCACATCATATTTTATGACAATGTACAGAAACATTGCAGATGCTCTGTAACACTGCTAGAAGTGGGGCTTTGGAGGTATCGCGAATGAACACTTTGCTCCTGCATTCACAGTTTCAGTCGGTCTTGTGATCTACGGTAGTTTTAGATTTGGCAAATTTATGGACATAAAAGAAACCTGTATGATGCTTTAGAAGATTTCTTATTTTTTTTATTCTGGTAATACATTAACAATAATGAATGAATGCATTTGTGAAAGTATAATTTAAGAGCTCACCTGTACCGGCCAGGTTTGAATTAAAGAATACAGAGGTAATAAGAACCAGTTCCTTTATCCCACGACATGACAAAGAACAAACCTTTATCGTCATAGAGTAGGTTCTATATTAACTGTCATCAATGACACCAAGCACTGCTGCACACGGTAATGGCCAGTGATGACCTTTTTTAACCTCGAGATGGATATAGGCCAAACTTTCCAGGGTCTGATGAGAATTAATCACATATCTGGCTTGACAGCTCAATGGATTTCAAAGAACAACCATCACGGGACTAAGCAGCGTTCAACTAAACGCTGAACAATGTTAAGGATGAGGTATAGCACTATTACAAGACTAATGTTCATACATTCCTATCTGAAATATTAGTATAATAATATTTTTTAATTTAGCCAAGTCAATCCATTTCTTACCTAATTCATATGTGATGCAGTTAATCTTAATCAAATTTATAAACATTTATAGGCAAACTGGAAGAAACTGGAGTTCTTAAGATTACTTAAAATACATTGTTTCCAATAAACCACAGTACAGTATATATTTCATTCAGATATCTGAAACAAAGAATTCTTTAAAAAATGAAATTTTAGAAATATGTAGAAATATCTTCTGCCAAGTATTTAAAACATTTTAGAACACAATCTTTGTTTACTTTTTCTGGTAAAAAATTACTCACTTTATTCTATCAAAGGACATGTAAAGTAGATTCACCTGATCTAGCGCCTAATTTATTTATTTGATTAATTTTAAAAACCATGGAAACAAAGAGACAATTTTAGGCAGGGTCAGTCTGCAGAATCTGCTGGTGGGACCATTCCTTTTTGTGCGCCATATCACTTTCTACCATCAGATAAATGACTCTTGATCTTAGTGTAAATTATAGAAGAATATGATCTTTATGTTTCCAGACACAGCCTAAAGGCAGACAACTTCCGTCTCTCCTGGCAGTCTATCAGTGATACAGGTGTGCTCAGTGGCAGTCTGGACTGTAGGCCATCCACATGGGTCATGTTTTTGGGGGGAATTATAAGGATTTTAGATCTCTGCACAATAGCAGGAATCAATAAAGCCTTTATGTTCTCCATGTCTCATCTCCCAACCAGAGAATTCACTTATAACCCCAAGGCCTGAGTTTTACTACTTGCTATCTCTGTAACAGTCTGACACTTGCTAATAGATTAAGCTTTCTGCCATGATTAAACTATTTATAAGAGAGATATACAGTATTTATCTTGCATCGAAGATATATACTAAACACTGAGATACACTTCCTTTTACCAACTGTGTATAATCAGTCTATTAAAGACAATGACATTGAAGGTCATTTTTGAATTCACATACCTTAAGTATTTATAATCGCCCTCCTTAAATATTTATAACAGTCATTCAGGATCAAGAGGACCACATTTGTTACATGCTTGGCATGGCATCTCTCACAATTATAGCATGACAGCACATTAAAGGAAACCCACATTCTGCACCGGAACGACTACCTGAATCGCTGACAATGAACTGTTTAACATAACTCTTGACATTGTGCTGCTGCCTCTCACCTCCTGGGACCTGCGTTCAGATTCAGGAGGAGGGCACCTTCAGTTTGCATATGTGGGTTTTCTCTAGATGCCCTCCTATACGCTAAGAACAAATGAAGGTTTGCAAACACAAGGAGGTAATTCCCCCATCTAGTTTTTTTGGTTGCTATTAGTACTGAGCCGTATTGTTGAAGCCAATGCCCTGAGTTCATTCCCAAAATGGCTGGAAGAGATCAAATAGGTATTACCAACCAAATGGGCTAATTGTTTGCAACCTTTCTTAAGTTCTTAAGAAACAAACAAAGAAAAGCCATTGGGCCCATTCAGCTTATTTTTTTGGCAACCTATTTTCTACAGTTTCAATTTCAATTATAACACTTTCTGTTTCTTCTCAATTCATTCTCTGTCCGTTATAGTCTGCTTTACTAGAATTGTAACCTTTGCTTCTGACTCTGGCTGTATGACTTCATAATATAATTCAAGTCATATCATATTATGATCACAGATGCCCTTGGTTCTCTCACCTCTCTCTGTCATGATTGTTTCACTGTGCTAAAACGCAAAGAACATTACAAAACAGCTCATTTAGCAGTTAGGAGATACTTGGTTGAAGGATCTCATACCCATCCATTTCTCGAAAGAACCCAGTGTATAAGCTTCAACAACCTGGACTGGTAGCATGTTCTACACTCCCAAAGCCCTTCGGATACATAGGTTCCTCCTGATGTCCATTTTTAAAAGCACTTTCGTATAGTTTCCACTTGTGGGGTCTGGTTCCTGTTTCACTGTTCATTCTCTGGTTCCTCTGGTTCATTAAATCCACTGGACTGACTTTAACACTGCTTTGCTGGATTTTGAATACCTCTACCAGGTCCCCTCGTGAATAGAGGTCTTCTTTAATCAAGATGAGAAAGGTTCTGTTCCTTCAACCTGTCAGTGAAGGACATTCCCTTAATTCCCAGAATTTATCTTGTTGCTTTTCTCTGGATTGATCCCATGGCAGCAGTATTGTTCCCATAATATGGTGACCACAAATTTACACCATATTTTAAACGAAGCTCTGCCCCTAGCCTTGTTAAAATTGCATAATGCACGTCCACCACTAAATCCATACAGCTGTTCCCCCTGCTTAAGAAAGCAATCATTAGCCTTGTCTAACATTTACATTTCATCCCTTCTGACATCCCTGAAGAGAATAAAATACCACAATAACCACGTCTTCCTTCACACATGCAATCCTGATATTATTATTTACTGTAAGACATTAATCAGTTTTATACTAATGTCTGTGCTTGGTGATTTGTAACATCATCCTAACCCCTTGTCCTCCGAGGTTATTTTTGATGTATAGTACAGCACCTTCGGCTTTTCCATTTTTCTTGTCTCTCCAGAATGCTGCGTATGCGTTAATGTTGTATTTGCCACCATCACTCTCTGTCTCCCATGTTTCAGTGATTCCAATTTGATCATAATTGCATTCTAATGCAGTAGCTCCTATTTATTGTATTTTGCGCCTAATCCTCCTGGCATTTGGATATAAACCCTTAATTACCTGCACTTCTGACATTTTGTTTTCCCTGGGGTTTTCCTTATGGCTCTGCTCCCCTGTGCAGTATCTGCCTTGCTGCTTCTCTTTGGATTCTTCCCCCCTTCTCCTATTCCACTTTCAATCTTATGGAATTTCTCTGCCTTTTGGTTCCCATCTCACTCAGATGTAAAACCATGCTGGTCAAGTTAAATAGTCTTGATCTCGATGCTTTCGGGAGAAGATCCAGTTAATAGAAATGCTCAATATCGATAAATGGCTTACTTATAATGGATGGACAAGACTTAAAATGGAATGTAAATGATAAGTGTGCAGATATAGTATACTGTGCATGTAGAGGAAGACTAGGAGTTAAAGATTTAACATGCCTAATCATGTAAATGGAGAACATAAGTAATTTTTTTAATCCCAGTAAAGTGTTACAAAGATGGCTGTGAAAGAAATACAACAGCATGCTTAAGACAGTGTAGCAGCATGACTAAAAAAAGAAAAAGACACCATAGCTTACCAAAAATATTCGTTCAAGTTGATCCTGAATATCTTTCATTCCTGGAAATGCAGCAACCCCTTGGATCATTTCTACAAAGATGCATCCTACTCCCCTAAAAAGGAAAAAAAAACAGAGGTACGTAGGAAAACCACGGTTACTACAAGCTTATTAATACGAATCTGCAGTTTGACATGGACATAAAAACCTGTAAAACCCGTCTCAATCATAACTGTCAATATCCATCCTTGATTTGATGAATTTACACTGATAATGGGAATAAAAAGGAGTTATTTTAATCATAGACAAATCAGAAAAGCCTTGGGGTAGACGGCTCTCCTTGAGGTACTGTAAAGTGATCCTATCCTGTGTTCACAAAGATAGAGATTGGCGTGGCCATCTTTCTGTAATGATAAATGTAAATTTTGAAATGCTTATATATTTACAAGATAATATTAAACATTTTGGGTTTTTTTACTGTTCTGGAAACAGATCT
This sequence comes from Atractosteus spatula, assembly GCF_055471065.1. Taxonomy (NCBI): domain Eukaryota; kingdom Metazoa; phylum Chordata; class Actinopteri; order Semionotiformes; family Lepisosteidae; genus Atractosteus; species Atractosteus spatula. The sequence goes on along the minus strand of NC_142717.1, from coordinate 41,670,938 downwards.
AGTAGTCTAGCTGTCACTCTGAAAAAATACAAAAATATTTTATTTCGCATTCATTTTTGTGTTGTTTTACTTTTGAGTAGCGTGTGCTCTCTGTGATAGAGAATGACTCTCACGAATCCTGAGTCACTTCACAGAAAAAACAAAAAACACTAACTTAATTATGATGCAGGACACTGTTGAATTAGAAAATGTTTTGTGCCTAGATGTTAATATTGGCATTTCAGTGTTTGGTAATACCTGTGATTAGCAACACATTTAATAAAGCAATAACACAGTATAACAGAGTCCATGGTAAGATAAATGTCTCCACAATTACAGATGCATTTTGTCTGAATGCCAAGTGAATATGTAAAAAGCTCAGCATGCTTTGCTATGCAAGAAATTATTCTGCTGAACCTGTCCCTAGGTGGTTATTAACAGGAAGGGGATTAGAAGAATTATGCTGTGTCTGTCACCTTGAATGCTATCGAAAGAATGGTATCGACTTCACTGTCACTCATCATTTAGGCTGATTACAGCTCCATTAAGCACAGAGGGACAAAATAAATCTCAATTACACAAACAAAAACCTAATTTATGAGGAATGTCTCATATTATGCTGTAGTGTTCGCACAAGAGGCATCCTTTTTTAATGGCCCAATCCCAGAGTTCAACAAGTTTAAATAAGGAGGTATTTTTAAAAACTCAAGAACAGTAAAGGCAATGCAGCAAGGGCTGTCTATGACATCCTGTTCACCTGTAAAGTATTCTGAAATAGTTTTAAAGTATCTATGATTTTGAGCTCATCGTGAGTGAACTTATCTGTACTTTACCCAGTATCACCTGAGACAACACCTGCTCTACCTGTCTGAAAGTGTGTGGATCCTGTGTATTGGTCATATCAGTCACCTTTAGGTTTATAGAAGATAATTTTTCCTTGAAGGCAAGGGACTGTCAGTGAACGATTTTGAGATGAATGAAACTTGTTTTTTTAATGAAAGCATACCTAAAGCCAATACTATGAAATATTGAAGTCTCTAACTCTAACCTTTTTTCTTTATTTAACTAGGTAGCTCAATTAAGAACATATACTCATTTACTGTAAAATGATGACCCAGAGACCCATTTATACAACAGGATTTTTTTTGCTGGAGCAATCTGAGTGATCTCAAGGGTACAACAGGATTTTTAGGGGCTAATGATCCTAAATATGTCTTAACATATAACATGCTTTCAAGATACAAGCCCTGAATTTGAAGCTTAAGAGATTTCTTGTGACTTCATAACCAAAAATTAAACCAAACAGTGGGCACGTAGTCATTAAGTCTGCAAATAATTCAGTTCTTTTATTTTTACTATTACTGTACAGTACTTATTCTGTAAAGCATATTTTCAGAACAAATTGTTTTAAAATGCCTAAAAACTCAAATTACTGTACAGTAATTACAAATGTATGTAAATATTTGTTGTGTACCTCATGTAAATATTTGAATGTATATATTTACTTGGTATTCAAACCCAGGGCAAAAAAATTCTCATCCAGCTTTCTTGGATAAAAAACTGGAGTGCAGCTTGTGAAATCAATGGTTTATACAGTAATAGCCCTGAAATCATGTCATTTTCTTAATTACGTAAAGACTGCCAAAACCTTCCACATATGCCTCCTGCATTTTATATTCTAGTGTTGTGAGAATATATCATAAACTGGCCAAAGCAATTTAGGTCTGTAACAAAATTAAGAATGCACTGAAAAGGAGGTGGAATTATTGAGTTTCCTCGCTCTCATAATAGATGACTTGCTCTAATATACATGACTAACACTCATACATGGAACACTGGGTTCTCAAAACTCTGTCTCCATTTCCTGCAGACATCAGTGAAGTGGTAAAGTAACCTGAAGTCCCATCCACCTGCTCCCCCATTTCCCCCGCGGCCTCTAATTGCCCCGAGTTTGATACAGCTGGGGTCCTCCACATCAGCTGCCCCCACACTGGCGGGACCACAGACAGAGGCACGGCTCATTTATCATTTGTGAAGCATCCCCAGAGCAAGGCATTTAGGATTTCCCACTGCAGAGAGCCCAAGTGAGATGGGAGGAATCCCCTCTTCGCGGTCTCGAGCCGTTTTAGCTTCTTGTCACTCGTCAATCCGCAAGCTCTGCTGAAATTTATTTTCATACTTTAAAACACTGCACTTTGCAGGGGAGCCAACCATTCAATAAGACACTTGGCTCCGTAAATTGTTCTTTTTTCAAATGTACCAATTCATACACTACACCCTGCATGGTACTGCGCACATAACAGGACACTTAAACAAAGGGATAAGGTTTACTTGAAAGAGGGTAAGAAATACTGGTATGACTCCCCTGTAAACACTACAAAACACCATAAAACAACACGTATGAAACCCACAAAGCAATATAAAATTTCACAAAAGCACCAGGACCACTGTTACTAAGCTGCATCTGCAGAAAGTTCTTGTCAGCTCTCAAGTCCTTAACGGTGTTTTCCATCATTTGAAACCTGACTTTACTCTAGCTGGAGCTCTGCTCTTCAGCTTTGGACTGAAACTATGTGCTGTTATGGACTGCAATGGAAAACGGCATGTCTGTAATAGCACTTGCAAAATTGGTCATGCAAAGGATGTCATTATACTGTGTTGTTTAGGGTTTATGAAAGAGTTATGGTGGTGTTTTTGGCTTTATGCAAGTAAAGCATTACCAAAAAGAATCAGGAAAATAATAATAGCCACTGTACTTTGTTACTACGCAAAAATGAAACAAAATGCTAAAACACCATGGGGTCTCCTGGCACTTTTAAAAACCGTGAAAAATTTGGAAGCAAAGCAAAAATGCCATAGACGGATTGCCTTTCAGCCGGGTGCAGTACCTACCACATGTCCAGACAGGTGGAGTAGTCTGTGGAGCCCAGGAGCACATCTGGAGGTCTGTACCACAGAGTCACCACCTCGTTAGAGTACGTGTGGCTGGGGACGGACTTGGCTCTTGCCAGGCCTGTGAGAGAAACACCCAGAGATATGACACTACAACGATTACTTAAACCAAGGAAGAGGTGAGAGAAATTAGCAGTAAAATATATTCCATAATGCTCCTCATTCAAAGTTGTATCTGTAGAGCCATACAACCAATTTGAAAGCGGCTTTGTATAGCCAGCTTGCCTTTACTGACTTCAAAATTCAGAACTGCATCTGCCTGTTCAGAGGTTTTGCAGTTATATAAGCCATGTTGTGATGCTTTTTCCTGCATTAGCTGTATAACCTAAGAGGTGGTGCTTCATAAATGACATATCACTGAGGGCAGTACATTTTTACTGGGAAATTATCAAGCAAAATTCCATGGCGCCATTGTATACCACAATCATGGGATTACTTACTACAGAAAGCTTCCTTTTTCACTATCTATGTTTCATGGAAATCCTTTCAGCAGTTTACTGAAAGAAGCCTAAATATAGGCAGGCACTGGTCTACACATCAAAGAACAATGAATGAAGTAAGTTTGCTCTATTTTCACAAAAAAACAATACCTGCCCTGCTTGTTTCATGTGTTTCATTTTTAGTTCCCAAATAACAGTGACAGCCGATGCTCTTTATGAGAAATATCTTGCTAGGGGTTATCATTTGAAAGACACTTCCAGGTTATTTAAATTTTCAATGTATTCAATAATATATGAAAAGATAAAAAATTAATAAAACTAAAACAGTTTTGTGAAACAAAACATCTCTGTGATGTGCTAGACATCCTAATAATATATTTCTGACATTACAGCAATATCCTGTATGGCTAAGATAATGATTATTAGCTTTGGATGACAACGCAAAATATGCAGCTCATGAATATTTAAGACTTCAGCATTGTGGTAAGTCCTTTTTTATCACAGTTGGAATTTTCTAATTAAAAGTGTTTTGCATAAAAATACTCTTCCACCCATCTGATTGAACAGCTTATTGTGCACTTTGTAAAAAATGCAATTAACAAAATATGCACCATTTAGAGTCTAGATTGAAGATCTACTCATGAACCGAATCTAATGTAGCAATAATGTCAAATATATTTTTGTGCACAAGTCAATCTAGTAAGTAGAGTAAATAAAAAGGAAAGAAATGTCTGAGCACACGGGACTAGGTGTCAAATGGTAAGAGGTACGAGCCTGGAACATGTCACCAGCCGACAGTGACTGGGATTGACGACACAGTGACCCCAGTGAACTCCCTCTCCTCCCATCAGTGCTGAACCTCTCGGACAGGCCTTCTTCAAAACATCAGCAGCTCGAAGGTCACTGAATCGGCCGACCCTTTCTAATATTCCATAACCATATGCGTAGTTAATAACTGAGACCTACCAAACATACTTTTCAAGATTCCCACCGGAGTTCAGAGCAACTTCTAGTATAATTAAGGTATACTACTGAGGTACAGCTTCGGCAGTTTTCTATTGAAGGACTCTTAAGAGAAGTAATTTACAACAAATAATCTTTTTTAACCGCAATATTAAAAACATTGAGTAATAATGTAATTCAAAGGCTACCAAAGGTGGAGATAATAAAGTCAAGTATTATTTGTTCTACAGGATGTTTAGCAGTAAATAATAAGGGTATGTTTCAGGAGGAATGTTTGAGGTAGAAACTTAGCGTCGCCGGTACTTGCAGAATAGTTTGTACTTTGGGCTTCCGGGTCTTTTCGAACTCATACAGTATTTACAAAGAGCGTGATGTGAAAGTGGAGACTGTATGTTCGGTCAGCTCAGTGGGAAAATAACCTTCTCTATTGATCCAGGGGTGGTTGCCATGGCTACACCACATGATAAGCTCCGCTATCTTTTAAGAAAAGGACACAGCCCATGGGCTGACATTACATCTATATAGTTATTTAATGTCAGTTTTAAAAGATGTACAACACAACACAAAGACACCTAGCTGTGTGTAAAAGTGGATGCTTTGACCAATCCATTCCACCAATTCAAAGCCAACACTTTCTGTTTCCAAAGCTATGTATCCACATAAAGGTCAGGGGACCTGCAGACTGAATAATATATGAGCGAGTGTCTAAGGCTAGGATTCTAGCTCATTATTTCATGGAAAAATCAGAATACAATATACAGTAGTTATCAAAGTGTAAAAAAAATAATATTACTGGCTATTTTGAAGCATGAGGTCCTTTAGCATTTTTCACTATTTAAGCTTTACTTGCATCTGTCACCCATGGAGCCTGATCTTCGTCTGAATAAAAAGTTCAGAATTAGCAGATCTTAGATAAAGTGTTGGACTACACACATGTAATAGCTCCTTAAGATGACACAGGGCTAAACCATTTAGTGCCTTGTAAGTGTGAAGCAGGACCTAAAAGTCCACTCTTTTACATGAAGCCAAAGAGTTTGTACTAAACTTAATCTCAATGAGTGAACTGTTTATTAAATACAAAGAAGAGGATACAAATAGGGGGTAAATACTCAAATCGGGTTGATTTAATTAGTGGAGTACCACAGGGAACTGTACTAGGAGCACTGCCTTTCTTAATATCAGTGATATAGATTCTGATAGAACTAGTAAACTAGTCACGTTTTCAGATGATTTCAAATTAGGAAAACTAGTCAACACTCTAGAAACACCAAAATAATTTTTTTTTAAAAAATTTAAAGCAGAAGGCAATTTTTATAAAAGTGTCGAGGAATTATGGAACAAGCTGCCCGGACATTTCATAAGTGTGTACATGTTTGTGTCTGTGCGTCTGCCCTGGGACTGGTGTGAGGTGGTGAGGGCCGCAGAACACTTAGCGTGTGCTATGCATCTGTCCAAGGAACTTCAGCACTACACCGTAATAGACAGCGAGTGGATTTGCATGCCGGCATCAGTAGCCTGAAAAAAATACAGCTTCAAGAAACTACTGTCTTTTCATTTTTCCTCTGAAAGCTCCAGTGCCAAGTGAAGGCTTTTCTTTTACCTTACAGTAAGTCATAATTATGATTTAGCCTTAGAACAAATTCAAGTTAAAAAAAATAATACATTTATGTAAGACGCAATGATATTTAATTTTCTATGTGTACTTACAAAAATCAATTCAGAAATCCATATTACTATAATTTTTAAATAATTCTGCATACATTATCATGCTTAATGCTTCACATTATAATGCTATATTTGGTATGATTTACATTTATTACTAGAGAACTGTGGAAACTTAATGGCCCTGCATAAAATTTACTTTTTGTATCTTCAGACATCAAGCGCGTTTTGAGTTAATGAATGTTATGATACTAAAAAACATTTTACAATTCAAATTGATTTAATTATATCAGCACATAACGTGGTTTATAACAATGGATTGTGTGCACCTCTCAGGCAATTTATTTCCTGTGCAACAGAACCTGCTAAATAGAAAACTAGTCTAATCCAGTAGCAGTCATACATGTAGTATTTTTTACACTTGGTTGATTTACATTCTTCTCTCTATCTCCCTGTCAGTATTTTAATGAATTATGTTTTAAAATAAATGAAGTGTCATGAGTTGAATTTCTGTATATCATGCTTATTAAACAAAACACAGATTCATCTATCAAATTCTGTCCTTGTCAGGCTTATTACAGTTCCTAACAACCTGGCCTAATTTATTCTCTTTTCATGGTAAACATACTTATTGAGGCAATACCCACATACGGGAAGCAGGAGGACAGAGTGAGGAAAGGATGGAGAGAGACTTGACATTAAGAAAATACGGACAAATTTTGAGACAGGAAGCCTGTCTGCTAGACAGGTTGAAGAATCAGACGCTCAAGAGCACTGATGGTCTTTGAAATGGAGTAGAAATTGACCAAGGAGACACTGGTAGAATCTAGTGGAAGATCTCCAAGGCATTGGATATTCCATTGTTGATTGTCAAGGGAAACTAAAAGATAATGGTTCATACATGTACTGGATGCAAAACGGACAGCCGAACAGACACTGTAAAACAATGACAACCGGATGCAGACGTGTCAGAACACGAGATGCATGAATTCATGAAAGCAGATGTCTCTGAGGGTGTCTAGACGGCACCTCTACAGCACATGGTGCAACAGAAGAGCAACTGCACCCCTCAAAGTCAAACTGCGTCTCCTCCAACAGTATCATTCCGTAACATACAAACATACAGTACGGATGTTACCACATCTTCCTGCCTTTTCTGCAGTGTTTTCACTTTATTTGAATGAATTTAAGATTTTTTGATTTCTGAGACAGGGAGGTGTGTCTTAAAAATTGGTCCAGCTCAGGGTTTTTACTGAAGGTTCCGTAAGTCATGCAAAATATTTCAGTCTGTCACGGTGATGTTTAAGGGACTTGAGTCACTTGTACGGTCAAGGTTGATGGTACACTAAAGACCAACTGGTCAACTCAAGACCCCAGTCGAAAGGTTTTCTCTTTGTCTGTGCAAATGACCATCTGTTCAATAAAGGGCATTATAAGCATGAAAGATAATGCTCTCGTCCAGTGTCTAAGCAATAAAAGGATGGAAAAAAGGGCATAACAACTTTGCTATGTTCTTGGCCTGTGTCAGGACATGAATCTAGCTGCACAGTGCAAAGATCCTCGGGTGACCCCTGTTAAACCATCCTAGAGTACCCACTTCCTAGGATGCCTGACTATGGCTTCTATGCCAGGAAACAGGCTAGACACAACAGATTGCGACTGCTGGTATCCATAAGCGCTTTATAAGTTACAAATACTCTGTGATAGGTTTCCAAACAATACGGCAGAGAGTCAATCAATTGCAATATAAAAGGAAATACTATTTCAAATGCCAGGCTGCTCAAATGACTGTGATAATGTATCGTTAATAACGTTTTCGGGCTCATGTAAGCTGTTAGATTGATAGAATCCGGAGTGAGGTCTCCACCAACAAAGCAGGCATGGTAGGCTTGGCAAGGATTTGAGTAATGATTTTGTTCCACTGACTCCCATGCCAATTTGTCAAGGCATGTGTCTACCCTCAAGCTGCTGCCTCTCCACCGAGAGGAGTGATTGGTACTCCTGCTCAAGAAGTCTTCATCACTCGTCTTTACTATGATGGCAAGAAGGCACAATCACTATGTGGCACAGGAAATCACAGCTGCCAGGGCAAAAGGGTTTTGTGTGAGAAAAGAGTGCTGGTAATGTCATGTCTGTGACACTTAACTAGATGAAATGCACATTTCTAGACAGACACGCATGTTTAACATATGTTTCAGCAGCCACTTTTAATCTCAATTTTAGTTTTAATTGTAACAAGGTTGACAGAGATTTAATTTACGCTCTCTAGAAGCAGTTAAAAAAGTTTAACCAAGATATAATGTAAAATTCTATCAAAATCTGACTGCATTATGAGCAGCTGGAATGAGATGTCAAATTCTTAAAACATCCACAAAATATAATTTAAACTGCTGGTATCCAGAAACCATTCAATACCAAAAATCATCTTTGACTGCTTATTTTGTCAAAATGTTTGTATCACATTTTTTTCTGAAAGAAAACATATTAACTTCATCTGCAATGAATGGGTTTGTGAGAAGTTTCAATATAAAATGGCTCATGTATTAGAAGAGCAGACAAAAATAATTTATTCAAGTATGGAGCTGCGTCAGCATGCGTAGGCTGCAAAGGAACAGGTAACGGGTTTATTCCAGGCTGAAAAGAAAAGAAAGGAAACACAATGTTTTCGCTGTGAAGCCTTCAGTTCCTGCAGCCTTGGCGTTTCATCATTTTCTCAAAATACCAATATAAAACCAGAAATTATTTTCAGCTTTTTTAGTCATTTAATTGCTTGTTTGTTGTTCTAACCTTTCTATAGCAGATGATGTATTCAAACACAATGACAGTTGGACTTTACGCAATACACACAAAAAAAACAAGACCGCTGTGTCACCTTTGCCCTTCTTTTTGCATATTTAAACTGAAAAACAACAAAATCGACTGTTACACAGACTTCTCCTGACTTCCTTGCGTTTCCCAGTATTGAACTCTACTGAATTCTCCGCTAGTCTTGTGACTCAGGAGTCAAGTGACCACAAAGAGCAGTGCTGTGATGCAAGCCAAAGTCAGACACTTGTCTGTGATTCAGCACACCTATTCACTTTTGAATCACTTTAGCTGCGCCAATAAGATTGTTTTTGTAAGCTCTTACAATAATGAGACACTAACAAAATATTTCCCCATTATTTTTCAGACAATGCACTGCAGAGGGTCGACTGTGACTACCTGCCATTAAGACAGGCCACAGTAAAAGTAAAAAAAACTGCTTGCACTATTTTTAAAGGCATCAATTAAATGACAGCGTGTGTTGAAAAGAACAAACTGAAAGGAAATCTAGCGCATTTCAGTGGATTGTCTGGGATCTGTTGTGTTTAATATACTGTGTCTATTTCCTTTGTGATAGGAATGATGCGCCAGACTGATAACACAATTACTGCTCAACGCAGCTTCATCTCAAAGGAAAGAGCATGTTCCCTGTGTGCCTTCTCTCAAGTGATTAAAGGAAAGGACAGATAACGAAGATAATTGAAACCACAGTGGCAGGTAGTTTCATTGACCTCAAGGTAATACTGTAGATAAAGATAACTAAACTCATACACTAAGGCAGTTGATGATACAGGGCAATATGATAGGTTGTTTGTAAAAGACTATTTTATGTAACTTATAGACTAATTGGATTTGGTTTATTACTATATGAGAAATAACAAAATGTAATTATTTCTTTCTGGAATACAATAGCATGATTTGCCTATAACATACAGGACATTACTTTATTAAAAAGTGCAAATTATGTTTCAGTTAGTTGTATATAATTGCACCATATGAACACTATCTTACCAAAAAATTATTTAAGAATCTCTATGAAATCTCAAACCACTCAAAATGTAAAGAGTGATATGGACCCACCTCGACATTAAAATAAAACTACCAATGTTCATGTGATTGTGGGGAGGGCTCTGCCTTTAGAAATGGTTAGGTGTTGTCATGCATCAGTTTTTGAAAATAACACCATGGGCCATATGTTTAAAACCTTCCCAATGGTTAATCAGCATCTGGCACAGAACAAGTTTTTTTTTTCAAATTAAGCGACATGGACTTGGCAGCCTGACTGCCTCATTGCTGAGAGCAGGACATCCTCTATTGAAATGCCAGACGGGCTGCAAGGCGATTAAGGACCAGCATTGTGGCACTTTGCAGTCCAAGAAGCAGCCATCCAGTATTTGAAATGTCTCTCTCTCCAGGGCCAGACGTTGTTCCCTTCACTCACAACCGACACACAGGAGTAATAAAAGACGTGCGGAGTAAGAAAAAAGGCTGAAAAGAAATTCATTTGGACATGTATTGTGAGTTTTGTTTTCATTTATCCTCAGAAAGGAGTGCACCTGGTGCAGTACACTTCTCTGGCGGTGATGCTATTACAATTAATTTTTTCCAGGGAGCCTTTGTGTGATATCGTCGAACACACCAAGATTAATTAGTCTCTTTAACAAGAGCAGGCTCAGCCACCCACTGGTAGGAGTGTTTGCTTAATATACAGAGTAATCATGTAAAATATCAAATTTGTATTGGCAGTCAGAACTGATATTTTGCTTTGGCAGAAACCGCTTCCCAATGAAAAGAAATGATTTTCTCACTGGCTTTTTTTTTTTTACTCATTAAAATATAAATAAAAAGACTAAAGAGCTGACACTGGACCTGTTCCAGAGCCACATTCTGAATATTAGCAGTGAATGAAGCCCCATCTCTGTTTTGCCAGTGGGAATTCATCCCCCATCTACATCAGGCATCTTCAGCTGTCAGAGCTTAATTTTCTCACTGCTGAAATGGCAAGGAGCTGCCGCGGCTCCAAATCGAGCTCTGCAGCCACCTCAACATATTCCAAAGCACAGGACCTCAGCTCATAAAGGAAACCCATGCAGAAGTATTGTTTTTTTTTCTTTAAATTTCCTTTTTACAGTTCGGTTTGCATTCGCCGTTCTCACTCACAGGCTCCAGTTCCACTTTGTAAGGATATAATGTTCACATTAAATATTTTAAAAATATTTTTGTGTTTAAAAATATTGTAAATACATGGGAATCAACAGATATGCAGACACTGATTTTGATTATTTATCAAGGAAGGTTAAAGTGGAGTAAGAGAGCAGTACATTCGTCATTTTTCCTCATCGCCGTGGGAGCTACCGTTCAGTGTAGCGGTCTTCTCTGAGAACATCTTCTAAGAAGAGACAACGGACAGGCCTTAGGGAATGGCCAATTCACAATCATATGAAGTGTAGAGAGGACAAAGAGAAAGCGACATTTAAACAAGCAAAAAGTTATTGCTGTGCGTATCAGCAGCCGTTCTGAACTTGTGCATCCTGTGAAGGCATTCTGCACACAACCAAAACAATGAGAGCACCCGAACTTACCAAAGTCTGCCAGCTTCAGTTCACCAGCGTCACTTATCAGGAGGTTCTGGGGTTTCAAGTCCCTGTGCAGAATGTACCTCTGGTGGGTGTAGGAGAGACCCCGAAGCAGCTGAAATAAAAATAACTGGAAGAGAAAAACAGAATCGCTCTCAGTATTTATATATGCCAGCCAATCCAGGACTGTTTGTTTGATATACAACATACTGTGCAAGGCACAAAAAATATACAGAATGAACTCCAAAACAAATGACACTGACTTGATCTGCATGACATGTCTCATTTGGAATCTGTCAGAAAGATGAGGCACTCAGTTCACAGATTCAGAGAAGAATGTTAGCTCTGGAGGCTTCTGTAATTGTAGAAATGTCTAAAGTTTACACCACACTGACACAGAGCATGAGATCTAAAAACTGAGGAAAAGGAAAAGCAACAAGTGAATTCATGCTTAAAATTCTGGTGGGAATGAGACACGTTCTGATCTCTTTTCCATCTGTTTAACCTCCAGATCTCATTAGTAAGGCAGGGAATTCACTTTGAACCTACTGTAAATCAAGGTTACAAGAATCACACAGTCAATCAGAAATCAAAAGCATTTGACTAGTGGAGTCAAAAGGCCATTTCCGGTTTTACTAATGTACCATTCAATGTGATCTGCTTATCTTTTATAATGATTATTAGCATGGAGGATAAATATCTATTTGTGTGTACCAAGCATACCCTTTTCGTTTCTATTCCCATGCCCATTCCCATTCCCATTCTGCTGTGGGCTACATCCTCTGGATCGAGAGTAAGTTGAGGAGAAAAATAGTTTTCTCCTTGGGAGAACACTGCACTCTAAGAATAACTCAAAAGTCATGTATTATAAACTATTAAGAACACGGTTGTTTAAATAAGATTGTTCTCAATCTTATTTAAACCAATCAAGTGAAATGTGCCCTTAAAATAAATAACATTCAAAAATGTGTTACTTAGTTGATGCTGGGTTAAAGGACTGGGTCATCTTTATAGTGTTGCCTCTTAAATAGATTTTCTGTATTAAGTATTTTGAAATAGAAGATACCCTTGCTTCCCCTGGGGACATTAGAACACTTATTAGCCTGCCTGACAACTTTATTGTGTTGTCAGGCAGGCTAATAAGTGTTCTAATGTTAACACTTGGTTATTTGGCATGAGTGGCATCTGGGAAGAGAGTGACTTTCTCCGGATATCGTAGCTGATCTGAACCTGTCCATCTGGCTACAGAGAATGGAAGAAAATAGCCTCCAGACAAAATCATATCTTCTCTAATTAAGGGGCAAGAAGCGTGGAGGAAGAGCTGGGTTCTACTACCACAAACAAAATCCCACCACAGTGGGTACTGAGGGTACACATACAGTCAATAATAGCCAGTGGCACCCCAGGAACACAGGAATACAGATATCAGAGAATTAGGAACTAAGCTGGATTTTTCAAAGAAAAGAGCAGACGTCAGGAGAAAGTCAATGGAAGATTGTGCGTTTGTCTTCAAGAAATTCTAAAGTAAACCTATTTATTCCAGTCATAAAAAACGATTTCCTCGGGATATGGCTTTCTTTCACATATGAGACTGCTTAAAGAATGAAAATATTAAGATAGTTTCAAATAAAGGGCTCAAAAAAATGTTCACAGAAAGTTTACGGATACACGGTTCACAAAAGGACAGTGAAGAAAAGACAGAAAAAGTTTATAGAGAGAGAAATGAGGTTCAGGTGATCATCTGTGACTGACATTCCTTTCCTAGTAGCTGTACAAGTACAGATTAGATTGTATGGTACATGTCACCAGAATCAGGTTTAAAGTTCTCTCAAATATCCTGCAGAATACTCTCACACGTCTCTGGATATTGATTCATGGAAGACACCTTTAGGAAACCAACCATCATGGCTCATGGTTTTGCTTCTGCTTTATTTTTATAAAAGAGGCAGAAATTCTGTGTTTTCAGTCATCCGCTATCATGGCTATGACCATGCAGAAAGAAAAATATTGGAAGCAAGCAAACTATGTCATTTAAGGAAGCTGTGGGTGGCAGTTTAGTCTTAAAATAATAGCAGCGTTCTTAGTGGTATATAGGCTTTCAACTCTCTAGATACCCTGGGCACTAAGGAAATAACACATGTACTTGAACTGAACGACACTGAGCGGCAAAAGGTTTACCCGCTTCAAAGACTAGTTTGATAAAGGCCACCTCTGCCCTTCCACCTGCTCGTCATCATTAACCAAATCCCAAAGAATTCACACAACCACTTATTTCATACCTACTTCTATCTGAATACATCACAACGCCAAAAGGCTGGACAATGCTTTTTTATCATTTCACTCCAGGGATAACTTTAAAAAAATCCTTAGATGTTGCTGCTATTCAGATAGCTATTACAATAGATTTGAAGGTAAAATGTATTCCACAGCTTCGCTAATTATAGTTGCCATGGAGCCCTGCTAGCATTCGATTAGGATCAATTCAGCATGAAAAATGAGACCAGTAATGTAAAATTGAGTTTCCTATTTGCAACTTATACTGTTATGCGCAATCAGAAACCAAGAGATAGCGATTAATACAATTTTCTATTTAATATTGATCTTTATGACATTGTTTTATTTTCTTTCAAACAAGCCCTCTTTTTAAACAATTTCAAATAATTACTAAATGTTACTATACCAAAAGCTGGTAAAAAGATCCTAAGGAACCTTTAGATGCATATTTAAATCTTTAAGATTTTTACTTAATCTTTTTTTCTAAAAAACTTTGCAACTGCTATTGACGTATGTCCCAGAAATCGTTTTGAAATGACATTGTCCGAAAGAGACTAAAGCCAGTGATATCTTTAATCCAAATACCACTTTTGTAGTGTTCATTGTTATAGATATTTAAATTTTGTGCCCCTACCTGTGTATTTCCTGTTAGTAAATCTGTCTTCTAAACCTAAAGCTTTTTTCCAGTATAGGGTCAGGGGGAACCAGAGCCTATCCCAGCAAGCAACGGGTACAAGGCAGGATAGACCCTGGACAGGACACCAGTACTATATTGCAGGGCAAATATAGACATACTGTATATACTTACACCAGGGCCAGTTTTACAGAAGCCAATTAACCTACCAGTATGTCTTTGACCTGTGGGAGGAAACCGGAGCACCTGGAGGAAACTCACACGAACACAGAGAGAAGATAAAAACTCCAACACTAACCTCAGCCTCACCGTGCCGCCCTCCTGTTACTAAAGTAACAGATCATTTCTCTGTACAAATTGTTGAATTGTTAACATTTAGAAGTGCATTGGTTTTATGTTAAATTCCCTTATTGGGAAAACCATAATCATCACCACCACGCTGAATTTTTCCAAACTGACTTTGTATCTGTTTGCATGTAAGAAAAGTAAACCATAGAATAAGATTCCAAACCAGTTTTCATCCTTTTAGAACTTATTGGATGTGTCAGAATGGAAATAGATTGCTCACATAAAATATACACACTCTTAGATAATTCAGAAATTCCAAAACACAGACTAATGCAATTTTTCTCCATCTCCAAAAATGATTTACAAAAGAGCCTTCAACAGTGCACAGAAAGCCATGAGTTTCAGAGCTTATTTGTATAAGTAATCACTGTGTACATACAAGATTCACACAAACTGTGCCTGTGCCAGACACAGTCCTGAGGTGCAGCAGGCCTGGCCTCTCTGTCAGCTCTGTCAGTAGAAACGATAGCTGCTGTTGTTTGAACAAGACATTATGAGGGTGGAAAAATACAAAACACTTGCCTGAACCAAGCTGAGAGTTTGCTTTAAAATCCCCCCCCTCCCTTTTGTGCCAAATAAATGAAAAAAAATTGTAAAACCATTGTTGTTAAATGTAGTTTTCAAAAACAGAAGGAAAGAGCAAAAAAAATCCATTTGTTTTGTCCATTTCATTTGCATATTATAAAAGCATAGAAATGTTCGTTGGCAATTTACAAAGATTAATATTTCAAATTAAGAATGATTAAATACGGAATAATTTTTCCATGACTTTTTAATGTGATTAATACCGCATTCACAAAGATGTTCATGTATTTTGAACTTCACATTTACGTGTGATTGCTGCCTCTCCTTTCATGCCTATTGGGACTGGAGACCTGTCAGGAATGTACTTATACACCCAAGTGATCTTCCCAAATTGCACACAGTTCTTTATTTATATATTACAGAGTTAGAATGAGTGTTTACTACACACATGGCTTGAAATCCAAAGTCATTTCTGGAAGACAACATGGGTATCAAATCGACTGAGAACCTGGTCACATCTGTTTATCTAAAGAGGCGAGATTCTCATTTACTTGAAACCATCTGTAAAAGACAATCTTAATCTGGCGTAACATTACTCTGTCAGCAATACACCTGCTTTGTTCCTTGGACTGTAAATGAAAGATGGAAACTTGTTAAGTTGTAATCAAACTCATAGCTTTTGCATTAGCATATCCATTACAGTTAAAATCTATCTCCACTTTCCTTCTCCTGACCAGAACTTTTATTGAAGATGCCATATGTTAAAACATCCTCGTCTCAGTCAAGTAAAAAGAAGTAATTGCCAAGATCCACTTAAGGGAAAACATTAAGAATACAGTACTCAGCAGAGATCCATCTATCACCAGAAAGCCACTTTTCCTGGTCATTTTCACGACAAGTCAGCGCCTTCACTAGCAGCAGTAAGGGAAGATGACTGCTCAACCTCTGGATGAGCTGTCAGTCCATCACAGGGTCACAGAGAAAGGGACAACCTAGAACAGCCAATCAAACCTGACCAGCATGACCAGTGTGACTGCGTGCAGTGGGAGGCGCCACGGCAGGCACCGGTAAAAAGTCAACGCCCCGGCGGGCACCGGTGTGATGTTAGCAGGGACCAAAAATAACACAAAACAGAGGTGAAAAAGAATACAAAAAGAGGGGACAAACTAACAAAAAGGCAAAAAGAAAAAGTACTGCTGTGCTGCGTTACCTCCAGGCTGGGCTTACCCTGTTTAACGGGGCCCAGCCTGGGAAAAAAAGAGCGACAAGGATGGTGGTAACCAGACTGGACCGACCCTGTTTAGCGGGGTCCAGTCTGGTGAGCAGGGCGCGTACGGTAAAAACAAAACCAGAACCGAGTGCGTAACAGAAATGCGTGTGTATGCCTGCCCCACTGAAAGTGCGTGATGGGACAGGCAAAAAGAAAAATGAGAAGGAAACCTTACGGGGATGCAATCCCCTCTGGGACTGTCAGTGAAAACTACCCCCTTCCGGGGGCGCCCTGCTCGTCCCGTCGCGGGGTGTCCAGTGTGCCTTTATAGGACCCGCCCAGCTGGGGCTCATCAGCTGGTAGCCCAAACAGCCAGGACCACAAAGGTGAGGCTCCGCCCTTCTACCAGGGCTCCACCTCCACACTGGCCACGCCCCCGCGTAATGCCACACCAGGGCCGGCTGGAGGACACTGGAACACAAGGAAGAGGTGGCCAGTACGCATGCAGACTCCAACCAAGCACAGCTGGAGCCGTGAGAACCACCACAAAGTAAAACTCAGAAAAGGTCTTGTTCAGAAAACATCGTGTTAGTTTGTAGTCACATTTCTGCATGCATTTATTTATAAAGTTTCAAAACAACATTTTCACTACTGCTGACAGATCCCCCTGTGTCAGGGAGAGTAGTGCGTTTGTCAGTTTCAAATTGATCTCTAAGGAATCTGTGGCTTTTGCAAGATGAACACATCTCGGCCAGCTGTAGAGAGAACTGCTCTTTGTTAAAGCTTATCAAGTGCCAATATAATCTCTACAGTGAGACAACAGGAGCCTGGGAGGCAATGATCCAAAGGGGCTTGAAATGTCTGAGAGATACAAAACAGTAGCTAGGATGACCAGCAAACAGATTAATAGCAAGCAGTAAAAGTGGCTTTTAGAAAATGGATAGATGGTAACAAGGAATTTTCTTCTGAAATATATTGCCTCATAATTTCATGCCTCACTGTATTTTACCAGGTAGCATTTCAGAAAGTGTTTGGAGCCACTCGGAAGGATAGGTAAACTACCACAGAGACAAACGTACAGTATGTAGTATGCAGATATGCAGCAGTCAGGATGGTTACGATTGAGGGATGTAGAAAAGAAATGTGAAGCTAATTCTTAGGCTTTTAAAAAAGCTTACTTTTTACAAAAGCAAAAGAAGTCTTAAAAAAGTCCTTATAGCTGGAATGAGATTGTAAGCATCAGAGTAACAAAAGTTATTGTTTTAACTTGGGAGGAAAGTTACTAAATACAAGACAGAGTAATCAGAAAGACCAAAAAAATAAAAAACAGTAGCAATAACTATCACGTTATAGCTTTTCCTATACCTTACAGTCGAGAAGAAATAACTATCTGTGAATAAACACACCAGAATGTTCATGATCCAAAATACTGAGAGTCCAGGTCAGGGTCTTTATTTCAGTTGCTTAGTCTGTGGAAAAACCTGGGTACTAGCCTGCAATTTTGTGGGTTCATGTCCACATTTCAGACCAACAGCCAGCCACCACCAGTGCCACCACTGTCTAGATGGGCATGGGTGACTTTCTTACATTTTTTACTCTGCCCATCCCTTTAAACAGTCTCAGCCACTTCGTATGATAACAGACAGCACAGACAAGGACATTATCTCTGGAGTAGAGGAGTGAAAACAAAACTGGGCAAAGGTGCACAAAGGTTCAGGATTATGATTTGGGAGAAAAATCCCCTTTAAAACCAGACCAGTCCACCACTTACAGCCACAGCACATTCTTTACTTAGTCAGCTCCATTATCAGAACTGTGCAACTTCATTTGCAAACTAACATTTATTGGTGGTTGAAAACTTGGCTGAAACATGTGGGTACAACTAGACCATCACAAACAAGACAGAAAAAAACTGTCAGAGTGTTACGAAGGCAATGTGCTGTCTATTTTTATGAATAACCTCCGTTGTCTATTATCACTTCAAAATCAATGTACTCTTCTTCATCCATCCAGTAACAGTAAGTTGCTCATTCCTGGTAACAGTCTTGGCTATCCTTTGTGTTTACTGTAGGTTATTAGGGAATAGGTTGTCCTTTACATACAATTTGTTTGTGAATATAGACTGTCCTTTATGTGTATCTTATTTGTGAATATTTTTTGAATATTTTTCCAAAAGCCCTATTTTTCAGGATAGCACCTATACCTTATAAATCCTACATTATACATTTGCGTTATATAAAGATTTTGATTCATGGATGCTGGGATCTGAATGCATTCCCTGCCTAAGGCGCAATGACAAAACTGTAGATGATTTCTCAAAATGGGGGTAAATTTAGCTTCCTTACCCATTCCCAAGATGCAAATCAAGATTCTCTCTTCTCTCTATATTTTTACTAAATATTGTTTTACTATTATAACAAATTATTCTGTCATGTACTAGTCCCTAGTCTCAGTTTTTAGTAAAATATCCATGCAAGCAGTATTCTATACAAGCAATAATATTTCATAAAACATATGTGTAAATGCTGTACCCTAAACACTAATACTGCTGATATCTTTAGTGTGAGAGTCTGCATTGGTAACTGGTGGCACACATGACTCTGGCCTCCTATGTACACTGAATCTTGAACTGGAACGGGAATAAGGTCCTACACTATCTGACACGATGCCTGATGAGGGACCGATATTCATTTTACACTGACATTCTGCTCTGCTGCTATCTGACAGGAAAATAAATTGACTGTATATCTCCCTTCCAACATCTACGTTTGATAGTCTCCTTTTTATAAAAAATAGGACCTTCATTCGGCAAATACAAAAATGCCAAGAAAGGAATCCACATTTCATCGGTTAACTTATGACAGAAAGAATATTAATGTGAAATATTTTAGAGCATCGCTTATTTTTATCTGGAACTGTAATGTAATGCAGCTCAAAGTGTCATTATTACTTAAGGCTTATTTTTGTTGTTTAAACATACACATTATCTAAATGCAATCAAAATAAGTGCCACTCTGTATTCTCAATACATTTTTAGATATAATACAGGTATGTTCTGCAAGCAATGGCTTTTATATAACAGTTATTCCACACTGCAGGGGAAAGGTTTTCTACTTACTAGCTAAATATAATAAGTCTTTTAGCCCACTTAAGATCGGAGATAAAGCAATTTCTCTCTGTCTAACAGCTTCTCTATTCACATTTTCTAGGTCATTGGTTTCCATGGCCTTTTCCTGAAAGTGCTGTAATTCAGCCTTACTTTTTTCACATTTGAGAAAACCTGTATATTTTTGTTTTCCAAACAACCTGATTTTATTTTCTTCTGTGATATGTGGACCCCAACTGCATGATACAGAGAACTGTGGAGTTAATTCGCCCAAGGTACTAGGTGAATTTCCTGGGACAGCTAATCACAATACCTCCCAGAAGCTGAAAGGTCTGAGCTGTGGTTTAGCAAGTCTGATTCCTTCATTTTTTTTTAGCCTGTTGGAAACTCCTGGGACATTTGGAACAGCAATATTATTTGCATAAGTCAATTAAAAGTTTTACAATCAACTGTAACAAAAGACAGGGGTCAATAATGTTTAAGGCAAAGGTATTCCTATCATTAAATTATTTTGAAATTGTAAACTACTTTTTTATAAAAAGCGTGAGTGCATTTAAGACAGGAAATCAGTTAAGTCATCCTGGATAATGGAACATCCAACCCCTCAATTACATAATTGGTATAAAATGCTGGCTGTGCCAAAATCTTGCACTGATTTAAGACATTTGTAACTGGAGATAGATAGTCGAAACTTGGATATAAAGGGGGTAGAGCACTTTCAAAAGCACTCATTTGAAATTAAAATTAATTTTGAATGCTGGCAGTTATACAGTTTTTTCAGCTGAGTCTATTTTCAGCTTTGAGGTTTACTTTTACTGTCTCATTAGAAAAATGTAAGATGTCAAAACATGAAAAATAATTCCAAAGCTTAGTTGTGTCATTGTAATACCTAGGTTGTAGGATGGTTGTAGGATGCTGGAACAAAACAAATCCTAGGAATCTACAACACATATACAGTGTTTTTTTTATCTCATGTTCCACAATTCATTAATAGTGTACATGCAAAACAACGTATTATGGGGATGACTTATAATAATATATGATATCATATGATGCTGACGTTCATTAATTAATATTTTCACGGCTTACTCCTGGTGAGGGTCAGGTTGGTAACAGGCTGAGCAGGGCAGACCAGACTTGCTTTACTCCAGCAACCTCTAGCTTCTCCTGGGGGATTCTCAGGTGCTCCCGGGTCAACTGAGAGATATAATCATCTCGGAGGCATCTGGGGGGCATCCTCAGCAGATGCCCGAACCAGTGACTCTACCCCAAGGTCCTCCCAACCTGCCAAACGTCTCACTCTTTGGTGACAGGGATCAGACAGGCAATTCGAACTTAGCTTTGGCTTACAGTTACAACAGCTGGCCAGGACAGTTTTCCGCACTGCAATCTTTTCCAAATTACCCACCAAGCTGCCGGAACTCTCCCTGAACACTGCTGGATTAGTGCCTTTGTGAAAAGAGGATCCATTCTCTGTGACCTGTTTAGCGACCAGACATATCCAAGCTTGACTTCTGAGGGCTAGCCAACATCTCCATTTGTCATTCCCAAAGGCGAGGTATTAATACTGATTAAGTCAATGAGGTATCGACTTAAGACTTCTGCTCAAAGGTTCCAAACACTTTTAATTCTTCACCTGGCTTCAACCAAGCCAGATATGCTCTTATAAGTAAGATTACATTTAGATTGAAATGGAGTACATTTAAACATTATTGTAAATGATTCAGATACTGTACCATTAAACTTACCGCCTTGGGGATGAAGAAAGTTTTTTTTTAACGGAATTCTACTGTTATAGATTATTATAATACAGTACATATAAACTGTACTGTATTATAATAATTTGTAACACAGAACATATAAACTGAATATAAATCTATGTCTCTCAGCACAGTAAGACCTCACATTAGTAGGCATAATTATTATTATTGATTTTTGGGTTGAGCAGCAATGCAAAAAACAATAATGGCCCATTTAATGCACTCAAAATGAGTTCTCACCTAGAATAATCAGCAAATTAGTTAAAACTATTAACATTTCTGTTGCAAATGTGTTGATTGTTGTTTATCTTTGAAAGAATTCACCTCACATTATTCAGCTGAATTTAAAAAAAACTGCAGAAAAGGAAAAAAATATTAGCTATGTTAATCATGAGGAAAAAAAGGTAAAATTGTTACATAACTTGTGTTAAGCCTCATGCCTCATGACTTTTTTGCCACCCTCATCCTCTCTTTCAGACAGAAAATGCACAAATAGTCAAAAGCAGACAAGGAAATTTTAAATGAGGTTGCAAGCTTCCTATAGAAATCTCAGTTATTACCAAAAATAGTCATTTAGTATAAATCTGGGCACACCTCTTTCATTTCAATTTTACTCACATACTGAACATCGCTAGCACTGTCAAAAGGGTAAGCACTTAGTGCATTTTGCCTTAGTGTTCAACCAAGCCACTGCTTTTCAGCAGGTGTTATTTAACACAAATACCCATTTAAAAACTATGCTTTCACATGCCACAAGGAAATGTTTCAGGATCTACTGAAATGTAAAGAATGAGCTGCATCTTCAAAGGAATAATAACTTTCATCAATTTACAATATCAGATACAGAAAATTCTGTTAAACTTTCACAAAATAACTGTTGTGAAAAGTCTAAAAATACAAAGATAGGAAAGGAACAAAAAAAGTGAACAATGTTGTGGCTCACTGCTCCACATGGGTCAGCCCAAGATTATATAAGTGCCGGCTGTTTTTGCCACTTACCTTCACATTGTCTGGATGAAGACCCCCAGGGTGCTTGTCCATGTACTGGCACAGATCCGTGTGCTGAAGGAAAAAGAAGGGAAGTTTGTGTCACTTGACAGCTTGGTCTTCAGTGAACCAGTGAACTTTCTCAGAATATTGTTCAGAGAGCTGAAAAGGAATATTCTGGTCATCCATCTATTCCTTTTAAGTCCATACGTCCTTGTGAGGGTTGCAGTCTTCACAGTCGTAAGAATTTTTAATGTATTACATACTTTTGTCCTGAGAAAAAAGAGCCCTTTCTCCACTGATGTATTATTTTAACATATGGGTGGAGCGGTGGCTCTGTGGCTCAGGTTCTGTGCCTGTGGCTGGAAGGTTGCTGGTTCAAATTCCGCAGCCGGCAGAGGAATCCCACTCTGTTGGGCCCCTGAGCAAGGCCCTTAACCCCAGCTGCTCCAGGGGCACTGTACAATGGCTGACCCTGCGCTCTGACCCCAAGCTTCTCTCCCTGTCTGTGTGTCTCATGGAGAGCAAGCGGGGGTATGCGAAAAGACAAATTCCTAATGCAAGAAATTGTAAAGGGTTAATAAAGTGATGTTATTTTAACCACAAAATGGACTTTAGATCCGTCCTGACACTCTTTTCTGCCCTGATGTACTGTAATCATTGTTCTGTAAGAACGGTGTCCATACAGTTTGGCCTCTCAGCTCAGGGCTCGATTGCTAGCCACTGCCATGTTTCCTTTTCTGTTCCTTTTTACTCAGTCAGATTTAATTCTTTAAACTGCCGACCAAGTTTATTTATTTTACCAGTTCCTACTATGTTTCTTTTTTTTTCTTCAGGGATCATCATATTTGAAATCACCCGGTATTTAATTTTTATTCCCACCACCCAAAACTTGGAAGATGAAATAATAATCCTTTATCTATCCCCAATGAATCATTTGAACGAATATACTGTATGTTCATTAGTAACAACATGAATAAGAGGCTTACAGCACTGTTTACTCTCACACATATGTATACAGTCCATATCCACCCATTTTGAGACATTTCTCTGCAAATCTGAACTTATATTTTTATATCCTCTAAAATTAAATAGCCAGTTTGCTTTCAACTCCTTTACCAAGAAGTAGAGACAAAGACCATATACGCAGTGAGTTCAGAAATGCACAACAAACATTCCAAAACCAATCACTTCCAATCAAACTGCAAACCCAGAGAACAAAACAGTATGGCTTCGATCTTGGCTGCAGCACTGCTCAGAGGTCACAACTGGCCAGTCACAGAGTTCTGTGTTGTGCTGTACACTAAATAACCCACTTGGCCAACTGAATACCAGTGAATATTCTCTGAACAAGCGTCGTCCCACAAGGTGACAACAGAAATGAAGTTTTGTTTAAACCATTGTTTAAAAAGAACAATCATAAAAAAGCTTACTAAGCAAGATCTTTTTTTTCTTTTGCTTTAATTTATTATCAGTATTAAGTTTTCGTCTGTAGATATTTCAACTGTGCTCTCTATTAATCTGCCTAAAGGTGAACAGGGGTATCTGCAGTGACACAGAACAATGTGTAAGCAACTTTCACAAGGAAAACAAATTACCTGGTGCTGCTCTTTCACATTTCTACATTAAAGACTTTGTTGCTGAGGGCCAGAGAAATCCGCAAAATTCTACTGTTAGTTATATCAAGATAAATGTGCTTTTATAATGAATAATTCAAATAGATTACAGATTCTGTGCACAGGCTGTCAGTCTTACTTAGGACTGTACTGAACTATCGCTCTTCACCTGTCAATCTTTATTAACCACCAGCCAAGACAAAGAATTGATTATCTTGGTGGAAGGCTCTGTAAGTGAGCAGAAAAGTCTGAAATAAAAGATAAAAGGGAATCTCAGTCCATTACACTGCTCATCTTTCTTTCCAGGTTCAGCTTTTAGCAACATAGTGGTTCTGTGCTGTGAATTTACTACATCACTTCAAAACTCAAGTGTAGTTGTACAGTAATTCTGAAACTACAAAATAAATGTAAGACTCAATATCTGAAGTAGAACCTTTCTGTATGTATTTACAATACAAGGTATTTTAAGGGCACTAATAAGTTCAGATATATTATTAAATGACTTTTGATTTGTTATTTCTATTTTTTTTCTGGCATGTACATGGGACACTGAGTTTTTCCTCCACAGAATATGAGTTAAGGTATCATTATAATGGCAGTAACTCCTGTGTTTTGACTTGACTAAAAAGTGATTAAATAATTACAATACTATACTGTAGGTAAATTAAGATTGTGTTCAGTTTAGAATTTGGTTAACTGAAATAAAAATATTTCCAAAAGTCATGTAATTTGACATCTAACATGGCATTATGGAAAGCTGAGTTACAAGCCTTATCTCACCTTATCTAGATAAGCCTTATCTTATATCTGTTGTAAGCTTTTTTATTTGTTTAATCGTACAGACCAACAGATAATTAATAATAATAATTGCTTACACTTATCTAGCGCTTTTCTGGAAACTCCACTCAAAGTGCTTTACAGGTAATGGGGACTCCCCTCCACCACCACCAGTGTGCAGCCCCACCTGGATGATGCGATGGCAGCCATAGTGCGCCAGAACGCTCACCACACATCAGTTATCAGTGGGGAGGAGACCAGAGTAAGGAAGCCAGTTCGGAGATGGGGATTAGTAGGAGGCCATGATTGGGAAGGGCCAATGGGAAATTTGGCCAGGACGCCGGCGCTACACCCCTACTATTTTCGAGAAACACCCTGGGATTTTTAATGACCACAGAGAGTCAGGACCTCGGTTTTACGTCTCATCCGAAGGACAGCGCCTGTTTACAGTGTATTTTCCCCGTCACTATACTGGGGCATTAGGACACACACCTCTTCCAACAGCAACCTTAGTTTTTCCCAAGAGGTCTCCCATCCAGGTACTGACCAGGCTCACACCTCCTTAGCTTCTGTGGGTTGCTAGTTGTGAGTTGCAGAGTGATATGGCTGCTCAGAGTAATATAATACAACTCAAACTGTAAAAAGTCAAATTGCTGCATGTGTATACTTTCAGTTAAGTCATATTTCAACAAAGTAATATTATAGTAATAATATTTGAATTGTTATTGAGAAAGCCTATATTTTGCTAGAGAAAATAAGAAACTGCAGAAAATATGTAAATTTGTCATGTATTATTTTCATAATTTCATTTTCTAACCAAACCACTAGAGGGCTTCTCATTTTTTACACTCAGTCAGAACACTATAAATCATGCTGCACATTTATATTCCAACTTAATTATTGTTTACTTTCTTACCATAAAATAAACTGATTTGGTTTTCAAGCAGTTTTTCTATAATCGTATTGGTAAAGAAATTTGTTTCTGGAGTCAAGTCACTTCAAACCGAGTCTGACTTAAGGACAAAAATTAAATTAGGCTTTCACTAAGAAATTCCTTTTGAGAAATTCAGAAACCGAGAAAGCGACACTATTATTTAAGTAAAATATGCAACTTTAGCATAAGCATAATTTCAGAATAAAGCATTTTTTTCACTCTGCTTCCTTATATAACTCTAGAGATTAAATACTATAAATGTAACATTTTGTTTAGTAAGTGTGATTAAATGTAATCTAAAAAAACAGACTAGAATCACACAATGTTATTAAAATAAAACTGCATAGAGAGCTGTTTAAGTCAACCCATTAGAAGAAGCGAGCCTAAAATTATAATAACGAGGGAGGAAAGAGAATTTATATTAAAATCCGATGGGTTGTAAGAAACTGTGGGTCAGAGTTTAAAATACAAACAAGTCAAACTGGAAGACAGGACCGGAGAACAACAGTTAAGACAAAACAGCATTCAAGATAACTTTAAATTGTTAAAAGTATTAGAGAAGGTACAGAACTAATAATAAAAATGCCAAGAAACTAAATATCCTGAATGAGGTCAAAACATGCAGGAGACTGTGCCATGCATTAAACAAATTAAAAAGGAGTTTAAATTTGTATAAGTAGCTACTGTATGCATTCACTTTTACATGGACTGATATGGTTTGTATTAAATTTTCTCAATCTATTACCATGATTTTCACCATTCTTTAATACACTTTACACTCTTCCATTCTTATGCTATAGTAAACTTTCATAAAGTACTGGGGTAAAAACACAGTACAAAGCAGGTTTAGAGGGGGAAAATATTAGAAACACTAAGCAGGAAGTACAGTACACTTTCTCTAGCCCTAAATAAATGAAGGTATAAAAAAAGCTTTCTTTGATGAAAGAAATACAGATACAGAAACTGCGTTTCAGAAGTTATTACTGGATTGGTTAGAGCCTGCCTCTAGACAAGAGATTTGTCAACTATGAAAAAAAAACTGTTGGATAAGAGTTGTCACAGTCAACTTTCACTTACCACGTACTCAAAAACAAGTGTTAATGTTTCTTTTGTGTGGATGATGTCATGTAGCAGCACTATGTTTGTGTGTTTCAGACCTTTCAAAAGCGAAGCTGAAAAGGAAAAAAAAAAAGATGTCCCAGATTAATCACAATGGTCACACATTCTGTGTCTTCATAAACAATATTATCATCAACAGGATAAAAAGGAGGTTTCCCTCCCGAGTCTTCAGTATTTCCTCAGATCAGCCTTGCTGCAGTCTTACAAGAGTCATATCAAACATTTTAAAGCACTCAGACTAAATGGTGATAATGAATTCATTGGCAGGCCTTGCTACCAATTTCTGTCTGGTTTCCAGCGGTAGCTGTTTTTCTTTTTGCTAAAGTCAGCTGCTTTTCTATTAGCAGTTACTTTGACAGTAACAAATGGAAAGTGCATAACACTTTCACGCTTTCATTTGAAAACTAAATTAGCCACAGCAGCGATATACATTGTAATCAAAATCCTTTTCCTGGGATATATTAGCATCATCCTTTTCACCTTTTTATATCATCTAATGTCACCTTCCATCACTTTGGTTAGAAACCCCAAGGATGCTTGGTAAGAGGATGTTTAAATGAAAATGGCTAAATCACAAGCTTTAAACTCAAGGGTTTTCAATGGATCAGCTTGGATATTTATCTTTCTTATGTTTCTGCCAATTGAACAAAAACATTATGCCCTCCTGACACCAGCCTTCTCTCGGTCATGGTGTAGCTCTTATCCCTTTGGTTATTTGTACTGTATGTACCTCAGCCTTTTCACTGGTGCTATGAACTTGTACTAGCTGCTATGAAAAATAAGTCGGAATATTGTTAAATTCGTCACCAATGTACAATGGGTGAAAAAAGAAATTTGAAAACCTTTTGAACACATCCTGTAACTAGGTGTATATTCATCTTAGGTTCAGATGGATTAATTTACAAGTAATAGGCATGCTAAGAGTAATCCCCTTCCTTAACACATCAGGTTCTTATGTTTGATCTTGTAATTAAATCTACTGGAGATTAAAAACAAAATCAAGAAGGCGCAGTTTCACCCCAAGGGTGCAGACTAATGCATGAGAAACCTTTTTCTGATGGCCTTTCAAGTTCAGAGGCAATACAAAGGAATGTATTCCCACATCAAAAGGTTATTAAGCAACAGCCTTAAAATTCATAACAAGTAATAATAAAACTAATAGATTATTTCCATTACAATTATAACAGGCAACTAATTTCTACACAGTCTTTAAAACCACACAACACAGTCACAGACAGAACTATATCTAAATAAGATTCCTAGAGAGTGAGAAAATTCATTGCAACCAATGACTCCTTTCACAAAGTAAATCCTGTTTACATCGGCACAGATCTCTGAGGGAAGGAAATCTATCTTGCACAGGAAAACAAAAGTGCGGTAAATGAGAACTGAGCTCCACGGTCCACTGGTGCCACTTCTGAAATTGAGGGGAAGCCAATGATACATTTTTAGAAGCTTGGTTGGGACATAGGAGTAGCATCACTCTTTCATATGGAACCAAGACACTGGTTACTGAAGGGTAAGACTCTGACTGGACCAGAGGCTGCAGAGTAGCACAGTGAATGACTGAAATACGCCAAGGCCTCTAGCAGCACAACAGGTTGGATGGAACAGAGAAACAGGGGAAGTGTTGAACCTCAAGTGTGAGCAGACAGTGTAAGATAAATGGCAGCAAAGTGGATGTAGTACAGTAGTAAGGAAGGAAAACCACTGAAAGACAAGAACACCGTTTCTAATTGCCAGGAGGTCCACAGACATCAATTTACACCTGGTCAACATCGGTAAGACCTCCTCTATCTGACCCTGACCAGAGAGAACCATATCTATTCAGAAGCTCCTTTTGGAAAAGACCTAAAAAAGGAGGTTGCCAAAGGAGAAGTTCAGGAGATGTCACTTTTCTTACCAAGAACATCTTAAGTATTCCTTTAATCAGGAAAACAGAATGGGGCAAACAGGAGACTATATGCAGAATGGTCATCAATTATGAGAAAATGCACACCTTTTATAGGGAAATAAATGCTGTATGGGAAATTCAGTAAGAGGCTGTGTTGAAATTCTCCTTTAAAAGCATCTAAAATGACTAAGAAAAGTCATTTTTAAGTCTCTAGAAATTTTATAATCACATTTAACCCTTACAAATTTGCTTGTACTTGCTATCCATTGGAAGTCAAGAATAATATCACAATTTCCCAGCATACCAACTGATTGACAGGGAACTGAACCTTTCTCTTTCAGTGGTACAAATCACCCAAGAGGAAGAAAAAAATCACTTGAACTATTCCTAAGGCAAGCGTTCTATTATCTTTGCTAGCAAGTTGTGCATGAAAATTGTAATTAGTTAGCTGTCATTTAAAACTCTCCTATGGTGTCTGAACTGCGGCCAAGTTTTATAAGCTTGTTGCAAGTGTAAATGGGCACAAATAGGCTTTCACGTGTTTGAAAGATTTAGATCAGAGAAAACACAAAGCTTTCGAAATGACAATTATGTAATCACTAGAGAACAAATGGTTTACAAAAAATCTTATCTTGTTACAGCTTAAACTAAAAAGGGGTTTAATTTAAAACAAAAAGTACAAGAAATAATTTTGGGTGCATTTATGGTAATTTGTTATTAAGCAGGCTTTTCTAACTGTGGCAAATGTGATTAACTTCAAAATTCCATGCTCTTTGCAAGGCTAAGAAAATTAAAAACAAGTCTAAAATGTGCTCCCATTTGCTTCAGATTCCCGTTAGTTACATCAGGACACAGGGCATTAATGTCAAAGTCTGACAGAAGAAAATTTCCAGCCTAGGAACATCTCAGAAAACTATCTTTCTTTACTGTTTTGACTTCAGAAGTCATCCCAGAAAATGCAGATAAAGATCAAATCACAAAAAAGAGATGTTCTTGCTAGTTCATTTGGTTAAGTTTGTAAATCTGGGGGGGGTGATATGACTGTCAACTGTTCTTGCAACACAACAAGAAACACACACATTTACAGTGTTGTACTGTGTGTTGTTTTAGCCCTCATTATACAAACAACCTCTACAGCACCAGAGTGGGAACTAACCCATTTGTCCAAAAATAATAAATCAATATAAACAGATTAAGCCTGAAACTAAAATATTTACTGCATATGCTGAATGACTTACTGTACATTCTGTTTGCTGGTCTATAATCCATCCTAGTAGAAGGTCTACTGCAGGTTAAAATAATGAAGCTCCATGGAGAGGGGGCAGTGGGCAAAACAAGCAGGGCGAAGCTTTACAGTATTGGATTTTTCTGTTGCTTTGGTGAAAAGTGGCTGACAGGTCTGGATAATGAAGCATTTGTGTGCTCAGAGTCCTCCCCTGCTGTCCTGTTATATTAGAACCCATCTTGAGAATACTCATCTGCCTTCAACCGACACACTGTAATTCTCTGCACGTTTCAGGCTGTGGCCATCTAGCTCAGTAATTGCTGAATTAGTTCTGTTTCAAAGTAGTTTTCTGATCTGTACACAGGGGACCGGCCTGAGACAATCTGAGTTCAATTTACAGCTGTGGATCTGTCAGATCAGAATCATTTTCTCATTTAAATTAAAACAGCAAGTTCCACTGGTAGGGGCAATGCATCTAAACTCCTCAGACTCCATGTCCCTTGAAGACCTTTGGCTGGTTGTTATTGCCATCCAAGCTCAATTAGGCCTGTCGTGGATTTGGCCTTCTTATGTGCTGGTGTACCAACAAATCAAATGCAAAGCAGAGACATCAGAGCACAGAATTCTTGGTTGGCGTTTGGTTATTTAATGAGTTTCTCTGTTTAATTTAACTACTTCGGCAACAGTTCTGATGACAGCTCCAGAGACAGTTCTAGAGCACATCTGGAATAAGGAGTTAATATCAGTAGAATGGACTGAGCAAGCCGACAGAACCACATACCAAGAACATACTAAGGGAGTACTTGAGAGCAAAAGCCAAATTCACTAACACTAAAGATGAGAACAAATGCTTCTTTAACCTGAAAAGAGTGGTTGAAATGGTTAGCTACTACTCTCAAAAGACTTCCTAGCGACAATATTAGCTATCATAAACAGTGGAAAGCATGACACTACAGAGTGCAGTAGGTGAAAATACAGTGAACGCTCAGTTTAATGGAATATTTATTTAACAGATAAGACCTGCTAAAGAGGATTTTTTTCTGTAAAACATCCAACTTTCTTCAAAATAATTAGGAAACGTACAAATAATGAAACAAAGTAAAAATAATTACTATATAGGTTTCAAGAATTCCAATTGTGCCCTGTAGGAGTAGGCGAATCTTAAATTGCCCC
Organism: Atractosteus spatula; assembly: GCF_055471065.1. Taxonomy (NCBI): domain Eukaryota; kingdom Metazoa; phylum Chordata; class Actinopteri; order Semionotiformes; family Lepisosteidae; genus Atractosteus; species Atractosteus spatula. The sequence continues at coordinate 41,639,979 of NC_142717.1, read as the reverse complement.
CCCGGGGATGAATATTCAAAGCATATTGAACTGGATTGCTTACGATGGGTGTTTTGTATGCTTTAGCATTTTTATAGTATATTTACAATACATGAAATAAAGAGCTTATATATTTATGATAAGGCACAGGAACAATTTTCATTGACTGTGTTGATTGCATGTGTTAAATAATAAGTAAAAAAATCCATAAGCATATATCATTCATATATATCTTTTTCTCATACTGTATATGTGTTTATTTGCTGAAAAGATTATCAATGTTTTAAATGGATCTTCAGCAATAATGGACACCCTTTCCCCTATTGGTATGTTAAACAAAAATGTATGTATGTTTGTATGTTTGAAAAAAAATCAAATTAAAAAAATAATGCTTTGTATGTACAGTATTCCATACCTAAAAGCTTAAAATTAAGAATTTAGATCCTGTTTAGTCAACCTTGATATCTGGACTTTATGCTCTTACATGTCTGTTCACTTAATCGTTTATTATCATAGGATCAAAGGGATCAACAGCACCTGGGTTACTTAAGCATTTAAGGATCAATTCTGTACTCAGCTGTTATTGAAAAGTTCAAAGTCCAGTCCAGGCCAAGAGAGACCAGTCATGGTGAAGATCAAAACACCATGTACTATTAGGTTAAAAAATATTTGTAATTTATTAAATTACAAATAAATTTACAATTTCACAAACATTTACAAGACTTTACAAATATTTATAAATAATTATACATACAAATTTTTTTGAAAAGTGCACCGAGTTAACACTAATTTCCATCGCCGCTAAAGGACTGCCTCAGCAAAAGTAAAAAGAATCAAATGAGGAAAGAAAAGAGCCATCAAAAAAGAACTTACAGATTTAGTGGTTGTTTTTTGTTCTCTATTTCTAAAAATACTAACTAACATACTGTAGTATGTAGTACTGTAGTATGTTAAACAGCAGAGTTAGGGTTCTATCTGAAATGTGCTTTGAAAACCGATGTAGTATCATCTTTTGTATCAAATGAAATACTACTTCTAAATGTCAAAACAATGAATGGAGGAAATAATGCTGAAAAACACCAGTGATAATCAGACATCACTGACAAGGAAAACCTACCTTCCCTGATTGCTGTAAATGGAGTGCCTTCTTCTTCTTGGAGTCGGATAACTTTCAGTGCAACAAGCTTGCCATTCACCCTAATTGCAAGAGAAGAAAAATGTTTGCCAAAACGCATCTAGCAATACAAATCTGACAGGAATCCTTTATTTTTTAATTTGCTGAAATGTTATGGAAAGCACTGAACCCAGACTTACAGAACAGGAATATTCAATCTAATTAAATGCCATATATCAAACCTGCTGTAGTGGAAAACTAAGGAATTTACCAGAAAGTGAAATCAATGTACAATAAGTTCATTATATTGAAAATAACATCTTTTTTTTTGGCCTGTTGAAACATGAAGTCTTTCCAGACACTAATCCCAAAAGCCCCGCTCTTAATTTAGAAACAGTTCTGGAGACACAAAGAAATCAAATCAATCCACTTAATTAAAGCAATGGAATAACAAACACTTTAACTTAAAACATTGAAGCATTCAAAAATGAAAGATTTCATAAAATAAACTGTTTTTTAAAACTGTAAGAGACCTAGCATTTTGGAACAGCTAACTCCTGCAACAATATGTTTTATGATTAGTCTAAACAAACACCTATCCCTTCTTAGGTATATATATATGACATTATATATGTTCAATATTCATTATCCAGGCATAACATAACAAGGAGAGACAAGCCATACTCTACATGCAAAGCTGAGATGTAATCGTTCATATTTTTCATGACTTCTAGTACATTGCCATGAAGCTTCTACTGCAGTAATACTGTAAAAAGTTTTATTCGATGAGCTGAGAGGGAATGTTAAACTTTTTGAAAGAATCATTAGCAACATAAGAAGAATGATCTCTCACAAAAAAAATGAATAGTAAAATATTAAGCTAGCAGAGAAACAAGAAAAGGCCCAACAAAATAAATAATATGTGACAATATATGCCACCAGTTTACATACAGTATAGTTACTGATGTTCAATATTGTTCAAGGAAAAATAATTCCGAATGACCTGGGCCTTTGCTTCATATCAATTTAAGGGCTGTTTAGTCTTATTATTTTATTTCATTTCACACCGTTAGAGCTGTTAAAACAGGCAGGGCTGCATAAAATGTCAACTTTCAATCAGAAGACATTCTAGAGAAAATGTGCCTCTGTACCACCACCATTTTCTCCATCAACTGTCAGGAGACAATAAAAAGATACTGACAATAAAAATGTGAAATGATATTCTAAACCCAACCAATTTTTAAAGAAATTGAAAACAGAAGACACTACGCTCACAACTCAAACTCCCTGAAGGAGACAGTGTTGGGTATAGACCTTTGGTACTCTATAATGTAATTAGGCCTCATAATACTAACTTGAGCAAAAAAATGATTTGCCGTATGAATTACAGTATATACATTATAATAAAAGTATGAATCAATTTAAAAGGATAAGAGGTTGCTAATTTATACTGTAAAATCATATACATCAACTGTCTGAAAAATGTCTTATTAAAAAATTATGGAACAGTTTCACAAAACTTTTTTCCATTTAGTTTGAAATTTCAAATATTTACCGGGCTTTCAAAGTAAAGGTTTAGGTGCAGAAACTTCACTTACTTGCTCTTCCCCTTGTAAACTGTGGCATATGAACCTTCTCCCAGCTTCTCAAGCTTTTCATAGGAATCTGCTTTTCCAAATTTTGGGCTTGTTGGCTGCAAGCAAAGAAAGCATGTCAGTTCCCTGTGTTTGGAGCCATTACCGATGGAAAAGAAAACAAAAAGTGAGCCAAGGGACTGAGGTTCATCGATATTCCAAAAGTCAGATATCCGTGACTGACATTAATCAGATTACAAAGTGAAGTAATGCTGGCTAATGCAACTATTTGTCTTTTTGCCTAAGACCGTTGCAAGATGTATAAAACTAGGCATCATTCAACAGGCCAGATGTTATACTTTAGATAGAGGCCTGTATAACCATGTTTCCGTGACACCAGATCTAGCAGTGGTATTCTGTTAAGAGAACAAAATGGAGGTTTTGTTTCATTTTTGGCTCTGATTAATTTTGCCCAGAGTGATGGACTGGGTCCAGCCAGCAGTGGTAATTTGACTTCAGAGATTCAGTGAAGGTACAGAAGTAACTTCAGTCCTTGAAGATATCCAGTCCGTGAAATGGTACAGCCACAGGATCAAAAAGCTTCATGCTGAAATGGTTTACTTAGGCACTTGTGGCTGAGTTTTTAAAGCAAGACAAACTCAAACACAGTGGGTTTTATGTTCATGCAAAACTTTAAATTCAGAATTTAAAATCAGACCTGAAAGCCAATAAGGCATGAAATGATACAATCTTTAAATTGCTTTAAAAGAGTGTAAGCCGACGCAATGGATGATATATTATAAAGCCATACAATGTGGTTCAAATTAAAACAGAAAAGAGGCTATATTTCACCACCCTGGTTTAATTTCATGGCACCATAATATTAGGCTAGATGTTTTTCTATCTTCATTACATTCTGATAGCTAGTCTTAATATAGCCAGCAGCCATATCACCCTGCAACTCACAACTGGCAACCCACTGAAGGTCAGCAGGTGAGAGCCTGGTCAGTACCTGGATAAGAGACCTCTTGGGAAAAACTAAGGTTGCTGCTGGAAGAGGTGTTTGTGGGACCAGAAGGGGGCGCTCACCCTGCAGTCTATGTGGGTCCTAATGCCCCAGTATAGTGACTGGGACACTGTACTGTAAAATACTGTAAAAGGTGCCGTCCTTTGGATGAGACATAAAACCGAGGTCATGACATTATAAATCCCAGGGCATTTCTCCAAAAGAGTAGGGGTGTAACCCTGGTTTCCTGGCCAAATTTCCCATTGGCCCTCACCAATCACGGCCTCCTAATAATCCCCATCTATGAATTGGCTTCATTACTCTGTTCTCCTCCCCACTAATAGCTGCTGTGTGGTGAGCGTTCTGGAGTACTATGGCTGCCGTCGCATCATCCAGGTGGGGCTGCACACTGGTGGTGGTGGTGGAGGGGAGTCCCTATTACCTGTAAAGCTCTTTGAGTGGAGTGTCCAGAAAAAGTGCTATATAAGTGTAAGCGATTATTATAATTATTAAGACCATGCTCAGGCAAGAAGAACCAGACCCATAGTCAGTAAAGGCTTCTACTGAAGCCACTGCAGAACCTCTCCCATTTCTTCTAAGTGTATTAAAATGCTGTAAAAAAAAGTATATTGATAAAATAACCGTAAGTATAAAACCCAGTATTTAAAGCCAGATTTTTACCTGAATAAAGTCTTATGTATAACCATATTGTGTTACAGCAACACTGAGATTATAAGATTATATAAAATGGTCAGCACCTTACTGTTTATTAACCTTTCAAAGGCTTTTGATCCATTAGAAATTATGATAATTACATAATGATTCACTTAGTGAATAGTGCCTTCGGCACAATGGTGCAGATTAGTAACTAACAGGTCACAAATCATAAATAAAATAATATGTACCTGATCTGATATCTGATCCCAAATTACTTCATTAAAGATGTGAGAAATAATAAGGGATGATTTAATTAACAGGGGATCATTGTGGATCATTTCTTGAATCATTAATGTGTACTGTATCAGCCAACTCAACAGGAGCAATAAACAGTGCCCTTTCTGCAGAACCATTAGAGAAGTGCAATCTGTTCTAGACTCCATTCACAATGCTCTTATCCACTTACCACTTCCATTAAATTCCAGTTACAATAGGAATACTAACACCACTGTCTTCTGCCACTACGATTTCTGCAGCTCTACCAGACGTCAGGGAAATCTACATCTGAGCACCTGACATTATGTCGGATACAAATTAAATTAAAATTCCTAACAACCCGAAAGGTTGGTTTGGCAATATAGTTGACTTTGACTTTGACTTATGTACATTTTTGGGTTTCGATTTCATATGGAGTCATTTATCAATAGATTACGTCTATTTCAATCATGTTGAGCTTCTTGTACCAAGCTTCCAAGAGGCTAAGTGTTTCTTCGATTATCAAATATATCTCCAATATCTAGTATTTTAAAATGCTAAGATTTGCTATAAATTCCAAACATACTGTACAACTCACCACAATTATCTGAATCATACATGTTGGTGGTTGGTCTTCTCTGGTACAGTACATTTTAGTATATCAAGTCTGTTCTGAGAAAATGTGATCCTTACCTAGAATAACATTTTATTCTTAATCACCTAATTAATTACCTAGAATTACCATGAGTTAAAAGGATGAAATGAGATATATAGTATGGTTCTGGGACTGTAGCTATTTTTTTCCCATAAAGCCCATAGTTTTTTTTAGAATATTCTAAATAAACTCTTTGAAGGCTTCAAAGAATACCTGTACATATTATTTAAATTTACTCAGACATCCAACACTTGCTTTGTGTACTACAAAAAACGCAACCAAGAGAGAAATAAATAGTGAATAGAGAAATAAAAATATAGTTTGTGTCTTTCTTTTATATAACCTTCTTCTGTCTTTTGATTTTGTGAGAACGTCTGTTTCTAGGATGGTTCTACAGACCATTTACAATGAGAATTCAGCTATAAATAAAATGACAGTTTTGGAACGGGCAGCTATGCTTAGTGCCACCCTACTACAGTGACAGAATAACCAGAGAGAAAACTAAAGCTCTTGCTATTCCATCTGGAGCCCTGTGGCCTGGTGCCTTTTATCATCCTGTTTCACTACAGTAGCTATCAGTTTAACCAGGCTTTTGATACGTCCAGGTGTGTAGATTTTTTAGATTTTCTTCTCCATTTAATGAGACAAGGCTTTCACATGCACCTTCAATACTATCTCAAGAGAGTATCCTGTCAAACACGTGAATTTCTCTTCTTAGAATGTGGCAAAATAGCTATTTTTGAGACTCTTTGGTTCTGATTCAATTATCATATTCTAGTCTAGGCTTGTGATGCAGTTACAGCACATTGAGAGTGTCCAACGTGAGCCTTTGTAAAAAAAAAAATTCTGGTACTCTGTTTTGCTGCTGTGCCTCTGTTGTAAATAAAGGAAATATTTCATTTATTTGTCCTTCTGTTTCTGCATCACAAAAAAAAAACTTGTGGGGAGGTTAAAGCAAGGAGTCCTTTATGTCTGCTTCATAGTGTAACACAGTTGCTTTCAGTCAAACTCAGCAGAAACATTCCAGACAGTCCCTGATGAATTCTCCTGTTCCCTGGCAATATGGGCTGCTATGGACAGATGGGAATTTGGAAAAAAAAAGTCAGCTGCCTTCCAGTTTTTGAATCCCACAGATTTCTGCTTCCGGTTTAGGCCTTGTCTTTCCCCATGATGATATCTTCCTAGCCACTAACAAGCTTGACATCTTTACAGATCTCGTAAACAAATGTTCTGTTTCCCCTGGGGCTGTGCAGGATGTGGGGGTTAGGGCTTGCTGTAGATTGTAAGATACTGTACAGATATCTTTTAGTTTTAAGCAACTGGCATATTCTTTTTTCTACTCTATAAACAGAGGAGTTTTAATGTATCTTACTGAAAGCCTATCTATTCCTGTCTCTCAGAAGGGACTTCTTGATCACTAACAGCACTAGAGGTCACAGGTAATAACATCATAGGTTTAAGTCAAAAACTAATGTTATATTGTAGAACTGCAGTGAATTACAGATTAAAACCACCACACAAAGAAAATAAATAGCGCATTTCTTCCTAAATAAGAAACAAATGTAGCAGCATTATTTGAAAAATGGAATATGAACAGTACCACCAAAACAAATAATTACTTTACATCTGCAGAAGTCAAAGCAGATTTTGTCAAATGCAAACACAGTATTCACTGTATCTGACTTCATAGCCTCTGAAAGCGTATTAAGGGACTTGAATCCTGGAATGAGCTCAGTTTCTAAACATTAACAAGGGCAGCAAGACCAATTGGACAGGACTACCGCCCTTGAATCTGGCCACGCAGTGTGGACGGAGTCAAACAGGAGCGTGCCAAGAGTCTTCCACCATCTGTCTTTAAAGAGGAGGAAGGGCACTTGGGAGGAGGTGCTTTATACAGCTCACACCTAGAAACAGCATTATCTAGAACCGCACACTGGCAGACATAATTCTTTTTCATTAATGGAAGGAGGAAGGACTTATTTTAAAAGAGTTAAGTACTGCATAAATAGATCGTTTACTTCCCTGTGACCTTGGAAAGGGAGGTACTGGTGAGCTATAATACATGAACATAAATTATATTTTCCCTTACAATATAGAAAAAAAACGGTACATCTGTACTAAGTACTATGTGTACTATCTAGACAAAGTATCCTGGGCCTCTTGTACTCTGACCTTCAATGAGTTATAAGAAAACTCACAATTTGATTTCATCACTGCCTATTTGTAAAGCTTAGGTGGGTAGCTGCGTCAGCATGCGTAGGCTGCAAAGGAACAAGTAATAGGTTTATTCCATGCTGAAAAAAAGAAGAAAGAGAACACAACGTTTCGGCCGTGGAGCCTTCTTCAGGTGTGAGAGAGACAGGGCAGTAGGCAAAGGTAAAGTAGCGGGAGAACAAAGGTTGGGAGGGAGGAGGAGTGAGAGGCGGGAGCAGGGGACAGAAAGAGAGGCCAATCAAGAGGTGTGAAGTCAGAATGGGTGCAGAGAGGTGTGAAATGAAACTTCCAATGAATGGAGAAAATTTAAAAGAACATTAGTCTGTCGTTAAGGGAAGGGAGAAGGTGTGATCCTAGCTGCAGAATAATTTTAGTTTCGGTGGTCTTTCTGATGTATGAGTTTGGAAAACCGTCTTTGAGAACACAGACGGAGAGATTAGAGTGGTCGTGGCCGTCAGAGGTGAAATGAGAAACAATGGGCTTGGAGAGATCTTTAATCTTTACAGCCCTGACGTGTTCTCTGAAACGGTCTCCGAGTCTCCTTCCTGTTTCTCCAATGTAGATGGCTGGGCATTTACTGCAAGAGATACAGTAAACAAGGTTGCTGGAGGTACAAGATGCTGTCTGGGTGATCCGGAATTGTCCTGAGGGGCCTTGAATGAGTGTGGTGGTGGCTGTGTATTTGCAGGTGATACAGCGAGCTCTGTTGCAAGGGAAAGTGCCTGGTGTGGATGGTTGTTGAGGGCGGTCAAGGGAGCTGTGAACAAGGAGGTTACGCAGATTAGGTGGTCGGCGATATGAGATAATAGGGCGATCAGAAAAGAGGGCCCCAATGGAGGGATCATCCTGTAGGATGGAAAAGTTGTGGTTAATGGTCCTGGGGATAGGAAGTGTGTTAGGGTGGTAAGGAAGCACCAGAGGAATGCGGTTGTTACGGCGGGAGTTCCTGATCGGGTTGATGGTCCGGGGGGTGTTTTTGGCTCGGGCAAGGGCCCTGTCAATCACACTGCTGGGGTATCCTCTGTTGATGAAAAATGAGTACATTTCGAGGGCTTGGTTCTCGAAGTCGATGTCGTCGCTGCATAATCGTCGTAACCTAAGGAACTGTGAAAAAGGAAGAGAGTTTTTAGTGTGGTTGGGGTGAAATGAGCTGTACAGGAGGTAGCTGTGTGAATCCGTGGGTTTGTAATAAACTGAAGTGGACAGTCGGGGGTAGTTGATAGACAAGTGGATGTCTAGAAACGGAAGAGTAGTGGAAGATATGTTAATCGTATATTTGAGGGACGGGTGGAAGTTGGTGAAATGGTGCAGGAAGAACTCAAGCTGATCGTTGGAGCATGTGGCGGCACCGACGCAGTCATCAATATATCGTTTGTAGAGGTCAGGGACATAGCCAGTGTAGGAAGCGAAGAAGCGTTCTTCTACCCAGCCGACAAAAATGTTGGCATAGCTGGGTCCCATTCTGGTGCCCATGGCAACTCCACTGACCTGTTGGTAAAAAAGATTATTGAAAGAGAATGCGTTCAGTGTGAGGACCAATTCTGCAAGGCGTACCAGGGTGTGGGTGGGTGGATCAAGCACTGTGCGTTTGTCCAGCATGTGCTTGAGTGCTGTAAGGCCGTCATTATGGGGAATGACGGTGTACAGAGATGTGATGTCCATGGTAAAAATGTAGCATTCGGTACCCTGAAATTGGAAATCATTAAAAAGTTGGAGCGCGTGGTTGGTGTCTTCCCTCATACATCAAAGACACCAACCACGCGCTCCAACTTTTTAATGATTTCCAATTTCAGGGTACCGAATGCTACATTTTTACCATGGACATCACATCTCTGTACACCGTCATTCCCCATAATGACGGCCTTACAGCACTCAAGCACATGCTGGACAAACGCACAGTGCTTGATCCACCCACCCACACCCTGGTACGCCTTGCAGAATTGGTCCTCACACTGAACGCATTCTCTTTCAATAATCTTTTTTACCAACAGGTCAGTGGAGTTGCCATGGGCACCAGAATGGGACCCAGCTATGCCAACATTTTTGTCGGCTGGGTAGAAGAACGCTTCTTCGCTTCCTACACTGGCTATGTCCCTGACCTCTACAAACGATATATTGATGACTGCGTCGGTGCCGCCACATGCTCCAACGATCAGCTTGAGTTCTTCCTGCACCATTTCACCAACTTCCACCCGTCCCTCAAATATACGATTAACATATCTTCCACTACTCTTCCGTTTCTAGACATCCACTTGTCTATCAACTACCCCCGACTGTCCACTTCAGTTTATTACAAACCCACGGATTCACACAGCTACCTCCTGTACAGCTCATTTCACCCCAACCACACTAAAAACTCTCTTCCTTTTTCACAGTTCCTTAGGTTACGACGATTATGCAGCGACGACATCGACTTCGAGAACCAAGCCCTCGAAATGTACTCATTTTTCATCAACAGAGGATACCCCAGCAGTGTGATTGACAGGGCCCTTGCCCGAGCCAAAAACACCCCCCGGACCATCAACCCGATCAGGAACTCCCGCCGTAACAACCGCATTCCTCTGGTGCTTCCTTACCACCCTAACACACTTCCTATCCCCAGGACCATTAACCACAACTTTTCCATCCTACAGGATGATCCCTCCATTGGGGCCCTCTTTTCTGATCGCCCTATTATCTCATATCGCCGACCACCTAATCTGCGTAACCTCCTTGTTCACAGCTCCCTTGACCGCCCTCAACAACCATCCACACCAGGCACTTTCCCTTGCAACAGAGCTCGCTGTATCACCTGCAAATACACAGCCACCACCACACTCATTCAAGGCCCCTCAGGACAATTCCGGATCACCCAGACAGCATCTTGTACCTCCAGCAACCTTGTTTACTGTATCTCTTGCAGTAAATGCCCAGCCATCTACATTGGAGAAACAGGAAGGAGACTCGGAGACCGTTTCAGAGAACACGTCAGGGCTGTAAAGATTAAAGATCTCTCCAAGCCCATTGTTTCTCATTTCACCTCTGACGGCCACGACCACTCTAATCTCTCCGTCTGTGTTCTCAAAGACGGTTTTCCAAACTCATACATCAGAAAGACCACCGAAACTAAAATTATTCTGCAGCTAGGATCACACCTTCTCCCTTCCCTTAACGACAGACTAATGTTCTTTTAAATTTTCTCCATTCATTGGAAGTTTCATTTCACACCTCTCTGCACCCATTCTGACTTCACACCTCTTGATTGGCCTCTCTTTCTGTCCCCTGCTCCCGCCTCTCACTCCTCCTCCCTCCCAACCTTTGTTCTCCCGCTACTTTACCTTTGCCTACTGCCCTGTCTCTCTCACACCTGAAGAAGGCTCCACGGCCGAAACGTTGTGTTCTCTTTCTTCTTTTTTTCAGCATGGAATAAACCTATTACTTGTTTATTTGTAAAGCTGATTGTCAGTACCCAGAATGTGCAATCCTCATTTAAATGTCAAATTTTATTCAGCATAGAAATCTGTATGGCTGTGGTGAGAAACATTCACATTAGACAGATTTAATACTTTCTTGATATGCAATGTTATCACTTGGGGTCTACTCAATTTGAGATTTTGCACGTTTGCAGAAATGGCAAAAATACCGGTGAATTGCCACAATGCAAAAGCTTTTTGCGGAAAGACCTTACCAGCAAGTCATCAACAGACGCTGTCTGTCGACTTGAAAGTCGTACATTGAGTCCATCAGTCTTCATCAGACATGATAACAGTGAAATACTTTTACACTCGGGCTGAAGACCACAAACCAAAAGAGTGTAACACTTTTAAACTTTTGATTGTCCTTAGAATGAGAGGTAAATTATTCTGTTCATCTTGTTGTATTATGGTAATGACAAATTTGTATTTCTAGCTTTCTGTATTATTCTACATATACAGAATTCTCCCTCGGTATGCACATTTGTGTTTATAATTCCCACCTGTTTCTTCTTTTAAAGTGCAGATTATCACCCTCACACTCTCAGAAAGCAATGCCAAGAATATTGTAACTATTTTATAATAAAGGATTGTGAGTTAAGTGAATACAGTATAGGATAGCACCTCCTGCATGTTTATGCATTTGCTAAAAACTGTAATTATATAACTACAGTATAGTACTGTAAAAGAGTAGGAGTGTTAGTTTTCCTACCTATTGTTTATTCATTAGCTAATGACTTTAAGCATGTTACTCAGATAATCACCCAGAAAAGTTATTGTTTTCAAACTTCAATACACTTATGTGCTGTGTTAAGGAGATGCCTGGCCATTTAAGGAAACATTTTTGAGTTCTGGAACAAATTAGAGATTATAACACAGAAAGTAATGGGAATTTAATTTCTGTTATATGGGTTTTCACCTTGTGAGCTGTTTTCGAGGAATGAATTAAGTTCATATAATGAGGGATTACTGTATTCTACTCTGCTGTACATACAGTATGTTACAGTTAGTGCAATCTAATATGAAATAAAGAAAACAGATTTAATGTAATCCTCAAATATTTGAGTCAACAAGTGCAATTCATGGTTAAAGGTATCATGTTTCATGTTCTTACAGTAACACGCTATAGGAGATGGAGATTTTCAGAATGTAACCCCTTATTATTAACAAATAAAGCATACTATTGTTTTTGTTGTCATATTAATTATTTCTGGAAAACTGTTGATTAATTTGGTCAGAACTTTAATGCATTGTGCATGGATGCTAAAAAAAAAAAACTAATGACCCCTGCAGTTCTGAAAGACATTTAACAAGGTTTGCGTTCTAGCAATGTTCCAAAAAGTGTTCGTTTTTTGCATGCATTACAAATATTCCTCTAAAACCTCTTCAATTAATACAGAGGATTTCTAAACACTACATAAAGCTACACCAGTATTTACACACCTGGCGCACAAACTCTACACATCTTGAACAGAAGCCACAAGATGTCTTTCTCCACTAGCATGCCATGCGTTATTTGGGGTATTTTTTCTTAATATCCTTATTTATTCTTGAGTCTGTTCCACTGAAAGGTGCCATCACATTCTGGTTCTGGCTGGGCTGTCGTTTTGATTGACTCCAGAAGTATTAACATTCATACTTTATAAATATCTCTCAAGGTCATTTTGAATTACCAATACACTTTTAACTTATACGGAATAGGTGTTTAACACTGGGGTCTAGCCTGAAATAAATGGAAAATGATATTGATCCTGAAATATTGCAGATACAGGAGTTATAGGGTCAAGCAGCTAGAAACTATGTAAAATCTGATTGTGTGATTAACATACCTAGAACCACCTGCAAGTCTGAATTCTCTAAATTACTGTTTGATTTGCTCCAAGTGAACTTTAATGGAAAAATGCGAGTCGGAGCTGCCTGTTCCTTTGAGAGCCGAAGCCGTTCTTGTTCTCATGCATTTTTCATAGCCATGAATCAGCTTGAGAATATGCAATTTTCTAACACAATTTGAACAATTCGCCTTCATAATCAAACTTGCACTTAAAGCACAGCACAGACTGTCCAAATGTTTTTTGTGCAACAGGGGAAGGCCCAGAGAAGTCGTCAGGCCTTTCCAATGCATTATTTACTGAGCTTCTGCACTGGAATTGCTCGGATTACAAGAAAGAAGAGCAGCACTGCAGACACTGCTTTCCTTCTTAAAATGTGAATTTCCCTGTGCAATTAAGTACAGTACAGCCAGTTACAGTAAGGAGGGAAACAGTGGTGGAGGCCTATTTTCCTTTTCTGAGCTTGAAACCTGGTGAATGCCCTTTTTTAATAAAAACCGCCATGCATACAATAACACAGAGTCTTCTGACGGTTACAAGGAAGAGAATTAAAAAATGCAGACAAATGACATACTACATAAATATTAGCACATTTCAGTGTAGTCCCATTTTGACATGCTAAACATGATCATTTTTATTTTAAAGTGAAGACATTCAAAATAGTATTAATTCACTTCAACAAGATGTTCTATAGGACACCATCATAGGGTTACATAAGATCTAGTTTCAATTCTATTGTTCTGGATGTGAATCCTTCTTACAGTGTATAGAGTAATATTATTGTTGATGTTAAAATAATTTAGTAAGTTTAGTTTAAAGTTTTAATTTAAAAAATAAGAAGATCATAGGAGAACTATTTTGCAATTCAGAAAACGCATCAGGATAGTTTTTGCCTTAAATATGCTGGATACACCATTTTATTCTTTAGTAAATTGTTTTGCTGTTATTAGAAAGACTGATCACATTAGTTCTTGTTTACTCCTTGTCCAGGCATCTCTCAAATATATACAGCATGATAACATAAGAAGTTATATTTGTTTAATTAAATTATGTTTTTTTTTCTTTCAGGAACAAGTAGTGAAGTGATCCAGATTTCAAGACTATCAATGCTGTAATTAAAGAGTGCAGTATTGCACAATTCCCCAAACCACATAAAAGCAAGCTTATTCCTGTAATCTTTTTATTAATTCTTAACTATTCCTTGAGCTGCCCTTTTTCAGCGAAGTATTTTATTTAATCTATTCTACATTTGAAACAAGATAACAATATAAATTAAAATAGTAGTTTCCTATGGCAGTTTCAAAAGCAGCATGCTGTATGAAAACAATGAAAAACATCTGTTCTCTCACATATATATACAGTATCCTGTCAGCCTGTCAGGCTTTGCATGAAAAAGACACCATTAAGCATATGTCTTTTAGATATAGACAGTGATGATTTACAAACTACTAATCACATCTGATAACAAACCAAAGCAGCAAAGTATGAAAATACATTGCTACTTAAAATTGTAATATTTTATTCAATCACTAATGCAATGATTAAACAGACAGATAAAACTATTGTTCCATGAAAGTAATTTTACCTGGTCTTGAAAAGGTACAGTACACTGACATGGTAAAAGCTTAAATTAGATGTGTCATTTCTGGGAAATGTTATAGACTGCCTTCTTTTTTTCCAGTAGAAATACCTCTCTTGCACCTTTTGAATTTGGAGTTACTGAGTATGACACCTGGGCATTACTTCCAATATGACTATTTTTAGTGTTTGTTTCCAGTCTTTGTTAAAATTGCGCTGACAAAAAAAATAGCAGTCAGGGGTGAGATGTTAAAGCTTTATACGTGAACTCATGGTTAAATAAGCACTCACAAGAATTCTCTCAAATACTATAGCATCTATAGGATGCATTCATGAGTGACACATTATACCAATAGGTTTTGAGGACTGCAGCAGGTTTTAATTTAACATCTTTGTTGACCATTTTCTCTCTAAACAAATTCTTGAGGTGGCTGGATTTAGTCTTTGCTAAATGAAAATAACCAGGAGCACCCACCGAGCTTGGACTGGAATGCCGCCGGAGTTTGGGAGATTCCTTTCCTGCTGAGGAGCCTTTAAAGTTAATGCAGGCATTGTTTTCAGAATGGACCCTCTTAACCTGGTTCGTTGGCTTCTCAAAGGGGTCAAAGCTGCTCTGTGTCCTCTGAACTCTGACCTTCTTGTCCTCAGGGATGGTGTCCAGGGGTTTGATGACTGAGTCCATTCCCTGGCAGTTTCGTGTAGACATCTTTGTGACACATATCTGTCAACAGAAACCACAAGAGAGTGAATTTTAATGCATATTCAAATATGAAAACACTTGCTCATTGCCAGTGCAGGCAGAATATGTATTATGTCTCTTGAATATTTCTAAATGAACACGAGAAACCACTGGAAAGAGCTTCAATTAAGTTCCCCCTACAAAAATAAACATTTTATATCACTTTAATGGATAAGCTGTTACCATATCATGAAAACTACTTCCTGGTTTTAAGTAGCAATAATATTTGTAATCAGCAATTATACAGTAGCACATACCTGTCACTCCATTCTGTTGAATTATCCCTGACAATTGTAACAACTACAACCATAAACAACTTCCAACACAAACTGGGCTTGTTTTGTTCTTGGGACTGCCTTCCAAGATTAAATATTTAGTAACCATTCAATCAGCAGAGAAGTTAATCCTACCCTTTCTGTGGAAGTGGAATTCTAATTACCACAATATATCCAGGTTGAGTCACCTTACTGTTCCAAACAGGTAGATAACAGGGACTAGGTTTCTTGCATTGCTTTCGGAGAAGAATGTTTCTGATTAAAATTTAATTGCATGTTCATAGTCAGGCGGTTCGTTTTCATGAGTTAAGCGTACAGATCTTTAATTTATCTCAATTGCTTTTCAAAGCACTGATATGGAACTGTCGTCCTTATCTTAGTTAAAAGGAATATTCAGGAACTGCATACTAATGCTGTTATCAGTTTGTCAGAGGCACCTGACTCTTACTGTATGTGCCAGTATGTCTAATATCTTCACAAGTGGTAAAAAATTGAAATTCTGTTAGAAATAAAGTAGTACTCAACATACCATAAACCAAAGGTTTTCAAAAATGTATGTGTATACTGAATGCATGCACAACATTTTTTGGTGTTTATTCTTCTGTTAGTGTTTGACTTCAGTTTACAAACAGAAACCACCCGTGGGGAAAGAAAGACATTCGCAAATTTCTTTTTCACCTTAACACCAAACATGGACCTCTAACATTCTGCTGTATGATAAGATTGCCTATATGCAAATATAAAGAATGATATCTTATTCATTCAATGTCTTTTTACCTAAAACACCTGACAGGGAAAATGCATGATTCATAAAACCCTGCCAAAACTGACAGTAACCTCACAGACAAGACACCAAGCATTGTACTGAATCGCTTTGCAGTCTGACTTCATATCTCAGGAATGAATACCTTAGATACTCTGAATGTCAAAAAGATCACAATCTAATCTGAAAGAGTAATGTTATAAAGACTGGAAAACATAATTCACAGTAATGCAATTAAACAGATGCTACTTCAACTAAAATATTGGGTTTAGTAGTTTTTTATGTATTGTTTTTAAAAAGGTAGCTCTTTTTCCCATTTTGACCTTTTTTTTTTTACTTTTTGAGTAAATAATAAGGAAATAATAAATTAAATTTCAGTAAACAGGACACAAACCAGAAGACAAAAATGACCACAGGCATTTAATCTAGAAAACCATGAACTAACATCTAAAGCACAAGATACCATACTTTGGAGTAAGGGGTATTTTCATTATGCAACAAAATTCAACTACATCCATCCCCAACAAACAATGCCAAACCTTTTGGGTCTGTTTCCTCCTTGTGGTGATGTGTTCCAATTTTTTAATGATAAACAATCCATCATGAAATCACGTACATTACCATTTTGTATCAATGTGTAATAATGTCTACTGGATATAAAGAGGTTGCTTTACTTTATGTAATCAATTGACTGAAGAGAAACACAATACTTTTGAATCTCCAAAAGCACGAGTCCTATGAAGGCCAGAATGTACAGTACTTTACATAGCAATTCTTAGTCAGCAATTTACATAGCAATTTGTCTGAGTCAGCACTGTGTCTCCTTACCTTGTTATGTTCACTCACACACACTGACAAACATGTGACTTAAATTTCTAACTCAATTTCTAACAACAGTGGCCACACTGGATTTGTTAGCAACTCTAAACTACATTTACGGAACTATAAAAATATACTGTATATAGCAAAAATCCTTATCTGCTATAACCCATATCTGCTGCTTGTATTTAGTTTAGTTTCAAATGCATGAAATGAAAGAGCATCCACTTAACCTCATCACACTGATTAATTTAAGAACTTAAGTACCTTTTGTTAGAGAAAGGCACCAAAACTATTATTATATAAGGGGCTACAACAGGCAAAGCAATGATTAGCAACCATTGAGGCTTCTAGTTATCTATGGAGAAATCATATTAGCTCAAGCTAATATTTAAAAAGCTTTGATTACAAAGGTACAAGTGTTGGAGAGGTAATAACACAGCAAAAGAATGCAGCACTTTTAAAATCAATAGTAACTTTAGTGGGGTTTGGTACTGGTGTAAATTACTACCGATTCACTTAATGGCATGGTATCAGGGATAACTCTCTAGTCACAGTTTTATTTTCCTCCATGCACAAGAGTAAAAAAAAATTATTCATACATGTGTCTCTATAGACTGCTACTCCAGTCCATTGTTATTTGGTCACTGGAGATTTCATACATAACATAAACTGACATAGCAGTCCTTAAAAACACTATCTCACCACATTCACCCAGGGATTTCTAACTTCAGTCAAATCAGGATGCATATTTTTCATTCCAAGCTAAGGCCCCTTTAAAGGAAAAAAAAAAAGATAATTCTGTTCAAACCAATGAAGTTGACACTTTGCATAAATTGCAAAAGCTTGCTTCCTTTCTTTAGTGCTTTATTGAGGATCCTTTCAAATACTGTATGGCACAAAGCAGCCTAGGCAGGTAAGCAGAGATCTCTTCACTGTCAGGTATCTTTTCCACTCTCATATCAATAGTGTATAATACAGAGGAGCCCATTAGACCTAGTGGGTTATTCATACATGCACATAACTTTCTGGCATGACAGGCCCAGTACCTCCTGCAGATTAATGGTATCACTTAGACATATAATGCTGAACTCGTTCCTAACTGGCAGATCTTCTTACTATGTGACATTTATTTTAAAAACCAACAGCACTAAAAGCTGCCATTCTTCCTGCGATGAGTATCGTGGTAGTTCAATGCACTGGAGTGGGTCAGGATAAAGAAGCAGAGTTTGACCGTCCAGGAAGAAAGGCTGTTCCCAAAAGAAGCGAGCTGTTTAATTACTGCTTCAACTACCATTTTTAACCAGGCAAGGCTGATCAGCAGGTGGTGTGACACAGCGGAGTTCTCAACAGGTAATTAACTGGGGAGAGGAAAGAAAAACCTCAGACTACACATGGTAAAAAAAACTGCTGGAAAACAATCCTATTATCTAGCGTTTCTATGGCATGCAATAGAATACAGAAAATAACTAAATAGTCTCTAGACCACAAGTCGCAAGTCATTCATACCTTTCCACTTTAAGCAAGTAGTAGAAAGTGCAGACACAACCAGTGCACTGCGGCTGCTCTACACAACCAGCAATCTGTATCTATATCATCACAAAAGCAACTGGAAAAAAAACTGTATACATGTTCTATATAGAAAAGTAAAAACACCACATCATGACAGCACATTAGAACTGCAAGATTAATTACCCTGCATGGTAATCTTGGGGTCAGAAAAGTTTGCATAAATAAGGCCATTTACAAAATGTACGACAACGTGTCTTGGTAGAAATTAAGTTAAGGGGAAGGGTTACAGTACGAGGTAATTTTGAAAAATAATCCAGTTTTTAAAATAGCATTTGTCTAGGAAACATAATGCACAGCAAATATCTGTCAATTACTGTATTTATTCGCGAGGCTTCAGCACAGCCTATAACCTTCCAAACAGATCTGAACACGTTATCTGGAGAGGTCTGTGAACACTGTTACATTTGTTGTAATTAAACTGCATGCATTTATTTTTGTTCTTTTCATTACAAAGGCTTCCAAAGCACTCTGCTTATAGGAGAAGACCCACACCGGTTCAAATCCCGCGGCCAGCAGAGGAGTCTTGGCCCCTGAGCAAGACCCTTAACCCCAACTGCTCCAGGGGCACCATAAACATGGCTGACCCTGCACTCTGACCCCAAGCTTCTCTCCCTGTCTGTGTGTCTCATGGAGAGCAAGCTGGGGTATGTGAAAAGACAAATTCCTAATGCAAGAAATTGTATATGGCCAATAAAGTGACCTTATCTTATCATCCCCATCTGGAGTCCCCACCTGGGATATAGATAGGTGGCAGTCAATCCATGCCAACAGCCCCAATACACAGCACACCCAGTGGAGAAGTGAGAAACAGTTTTACCAATCAAATTATGGGTAAAAATGTAGCAAGGATAAAGTGAAATTCAGCCAGAAAATCAGACTTAAACGTCTACTCTTATAAATAGCTGTGGGATCTTGACCAGGTAGTCCAGACCTCGTTTAACATCTCCTCCAAAAAATGACACCTCCAACAGCACAGTTGCCCTAGTCATCACGCTGGGGGCAGTGGTTTGAACTGCTGGTCCAGACTGAAGAGTGACACCTACTGGTCCTCCAAAACCTCTTACAGCAGCAACGTACCCCCAAAACATTTCACTGTAAATCCCTGATACTGTGTGGGTGCAGCACTCAACACCTGCAAAGAGCAGATGGTTTCACAATTATGTCTAGCAAGCAACAATAAATAAAACGTTTAAGTAACTCTTGATGCAGAGAGCTGTCCTAGATTTGCGTTTTAAATTTAACTTAATAAAGCAATGAGCATGCCAAGCAGAGAAGAAAGTGTGCTCTGTCATGGACGACAACCATATAGAAAACTTGAAAGGCATATGTAAATGGCATCTTTCTCCTGCATAAGGCAGCACAGGTTTTTAAAGCCCCACAGACCAGGCATCAAATGCAGCTCTGAGTTCTAAAGCACTTTGTGTACCTAGCCGCGACTGGGTTTGAGGGAAAAAAGACAGGGCCAGTAGCCAAAACAAAAATAGCTCTCATTCCCAAGACAAAGCCTACATTATTACCATTGTCCTCTCGGAAAGAATGGACAGTGGTAAAGTGTCTCTTTTCAGTGCTTTAAGACAAAATGGGAAGAGGGTTTGAGGAAGCCTACTGGGCTCTGAAGTTTGGTGCTCTGTCATGTCTCAAGCCAGTATCGCTCCTCTGTGTGAAAGTAGGGGTCTTTCCCCTGCAACACAGATTTAACGATCTTCAGGATCATCCCACCGGATCACTAAAACTGAAGACTGGAGGACTGGAGGACAACACACCCTCAACACAAGTGGATTAGAAACTGTTGCTTGGCTCAGGGACTCTGCAAAATTGCTAAATAAAGCGAAACCGATTATTTCAAGAGCCCTGGTTGGCAAAGTCAGCAAGGATTTCGCGATTTTACAAGAGGCTGAATCGGTAAAGGCTAGGTACAACTCGCTGCTTTGTGGGCTAGAGCCTGGGTCGTGTCACTCACCGAAAGCGGCAGGGACTCTTGAAAGCAGCAGAAAGTGCACAATTGACCACAAGGCACCAAGGGTATGCTGGTATTCGTCGACCAGGGCTCTCTCAGCTCGTGGAAAATACAGTAACCTCACGGGAGCTTCGGGTTTGTGGTTGGGGACAGTGAGTGACGGGTCTCTCCACTAATAAGCATTGAACCTTTGGCACAGGGCTGTTTCCTGTGCTGTGTTAAAAGACAAGTGGCTTGAAGGTGGCCAGGTTGGAGGAGTCTGCGTGCACTTCCTCATTCTCCCCTGCATGAGGTCACAGGGTCGGTAACCGTGAGCTGAGACACAAAACACACACAACTGGCTTTTCCAGGTGCATATAACACAAAAATGAAAACTTCAGAAACTGGTGATTTTCTCTTTAAATTCCCTAATCTCGAAATGGGCAATTGCTTGTCAACTTGACTTTACTACCAAACCAGTACAAGGTTGGGATGGGGTGAGAATCATGCCATCTTTCCTCTAAATATGCTCTTATCAGAGACATCCAACATACTCTCTTGTCTTGCTCCCAGTGTGCCAGTGCAGGAGTTAGCTCTCAAGTGTGAAGCAAGTACTGTACCACTTCAAACAAATGGTACAGAGCCCAAACTCAAGCCCAGCATGCATTGCCTGGGGGATCCCAGTTGTATGCTGTTTAAACTAAAAATTGAGTGGAATTACATACCGTATCTTGACATTTTTTATTCAGGACAGAAAGCATCAGCATTTCATCACAGGTCCAAAGGACATTCTGTTTCCCATTGCCTTTGTCTCTATTGCAATTTTTTATATGCTCAAGGGGAAAGATGCAGTATCTACTGTAAAGCAATCACCTCTAAATCTCAATAATCTTTATGCTGAAATATTGAATGGGGCCTATTTAAGTGGTCACTGGCATTTGATACAGAATACATTCACCTGCCCTTAAGTGCATTCAGCTTCACCTCCAGGCACACAATTACCCTCAGAGTGATTAGTACAGAATTCTTGGCTCTGATTGCCTGAGAGGAAAAAAAAAGGTACAGTATTAATGACTAATCTGGCAGGCTTCCCCTTCTCTGCTGTTCCAGTGAGTATTATCAATCACACAGATGAATCACCCTCACACATGCTCCACTGAAGACACCTCTGCAGAACAGAATATCCATCGAGATGGCCGGAATTTACATTTACAGAGGCATAGCAAATTCTCTCAAGTTTTATATAACTTAACTTACAGTGAAACAGCAATGCGGTAACTGTTTCCACAGTGTAATTCACCTTTTCAACCCAAGCATGACGACAATGTAAAAAACAGAGCGGCTGACATGTACTAATAAACTAAAGTTTTTAAGTGGTAATAAATGTGCATGACTCAGACTAAATAAAGTGCCATTTAGAAGAACAAGGTAATAAACACTACATACACACATCAGTAGGCAGTTTTACAATAGAATAGCTGCAAAATGTTCTTGGAAATAAATAACTGCACATCAATACAGTTGGAATGTATACATGTTCTCAATGTGCCATTTTTACAGAAAATGAGGGCTATCCAAAAGCTTTTTTTTTAAATTGCTACAAGCCAGTCATTATTTCTTAAAGCTGTTTGAAGAAAAGACACATATGTACTCAAAAAGACTCCTACATTTGGGCATCTATGCAATTTTCACTTTATTTAATTCCACCTTTCTAAAGATCCAACAGAAACAGAAAGAACAGCCACTGCTGAGCTAGGATAAAATAACCACCGTGTAAAAAAGCACAAGGAGCAGAACTTCCTGAACTGGTAAAGTGATTTAACCCAATCAAAAGGAGAAATGGAATATAATAAGACATTAGCAGTGCAATTTGATATAAGGCACATTAGAGCAGGATGGAATACCAACCATTAAGACAATGAAAATCAAAATGAGATGCTACAATGTTCAGGTCAGTTAAGTTTCTCTTGCAATCCAACCTTGAATCACGTCTTAATAGGGAATAAGCACTTCTTACAAAAATAATACCTCCCCCAAAAATAGGTATTGTTGCACCTTCCCAGTCAAGATAAATTATATCTCATGTATAATGCTCCCATTTTAATTAGAATCCTTCAGCAAAGATGATAAATGTGCACTCTGTTCATCTCACAGTATATATTAGGAACTGAGTGCATTAAAAAGTTAATGGAAATTGACAGTAAATGGAATGCAAGGTAAGGAGGCAATGACTCTGATATTCCTGTGAAAACACAGAGGGTATTGTTTTTGTTCCAACTCTGTAACAAGGATCATCCATGTCAAATTCCTTATAGCTTATAAAGGGCACGTTTGATTTGGACAAGATATATCACCTTTATTGCTGCCATGAACCAGTGGCCTCCTGACTCAAGTATATTCCACCTACAACATAAGCCACATGAGGTTACTGCCTGAATATTCGTACTATATAAAACACTGCTTGGTCAGCAAGGTACAGACCTGAAAAGGTATTTTAGATAAATTACGGCAAAGCGCATAAATGTCAAGTACTCATATTTTGTTTATCATAACAGAAACTGGAAGGACTTAATAGAGCTGAAATTCGAAAACCTTGCTCTGTACTTGCTGAACACAGGAATTGAAATAATGCAAGCATTATGATTTTTTGTTTGTTGGATCATTAAGTCCAGACAACTGAAGTATTTACTGGTCTACATTTACCACCACTTTTTAAAATTTATGGTAAAAGTAAACAATGCCATCAAATGAAAGAAGGAAAAATTCAAACATCTGTTAACCTGATGCTCAAACCGTTCACAAATTGGAGCACACAAGTGGAAGTGCATTTTAAGCCATGAACAGGAGGCACTTCTTTTACCCAAAGGGTTGTGGAAGTGTGGAACAAGCTGCCCATCCATGCTGTTGAAGCCAATGCCCTGTATTCTTTAAATAAACAGCTGGATAGCTCTTGAATGAATAAGCTACAAACTTACAACCCAGTTGGATGAGCTGAATGGCCTCATCTCATTTGTTACCTTTCTTATATTCTTAAAAGAAAGAGAAAATTGACTTTGTCTTCTTATTACTACTGTAATTCCCTTCCCTCCAGCCCAGAATATTGTGCTACTATTGGCTGAAATCCAGTATTGAACTGCAGATTGTCAGAGTAACAATACAACTCTTTCTGGATTTTTATTAAAATAAACTATGACAAAGGAGAAGTCAGATATTGCGATTTGGATAAAAGATGAAGTATTTTCATTTTAATTGAATCCCTCCTTAGAGGTACAGGCCTTCTGTTCCAGGGAAAGGCCACTGCAACTGGAGATGTGTGCTGAATTAAACAGCCATGTGACTCTGACCAAGATTAAAAAACTCACAGTTCATGAACTTTTCTCTGAGAGCACTAGTGTCCATCAAATCTGTGCACCTTTAACAATTAAGGAAGTTATTTTTGAGGATAAATCATATAAATAATTAATATCTCTCCCTGCATGCATTTTTCTTAAATGTCTTATAGCTGCTTAGATTAATTAAGTGCTTGCTAAAAGGGTCCATGTATATTGCTCCTTGTTGTACTCAAGTGTGCTGTTTACCATTTGATTCAGTCTTGTGCACTGTGCCTATCAATTCGAGAACCCACTTCTCTGAATCTCACAAAACGTGTTTCTTTCCACAAACACACAGCACAAACATGGAACGCAGCTGTAATGAAACAGAGAAAAGGCTGCTGCACTAAATTAATTCTGCTTCAACTGTTTTAATATTCGAGGAGAAACGGACTGTCACTTTCTTCGTTTTTGCTCCCCACCACGAAATGGCCCACCATCTAACCCAAGAAAGAAGACTCAACCAGTGTTAACCCCCACCCCGTACCTTGAAAAGTCCAACACGCAAAGCTCTGCAAATACTTCTGACAGAATGATGAACCCCAGAGCAAGTTGTGACATACAGTATAAGGCTTTCACAGATGGGCAAAGTGGCCTGTCACATCCTACACTGGCTTATCCCAGAAGGCATGAAGCTGAGCGTGAGCTGAGATTACTATCTCTTCAACAGAACAATATAATAGCACATATTAAGCCCACACATTCACATCGCTAAATAAAACCTCCGCTACAAAAAGAAAATCCCAGCTGAAACCAAAATATTCTCAGCACCTGTTCCGAAAGAGCGGGCAAAGCACTTGCCTTCCAAACGGAATCCCCCTGAGAACCCAAGACCGGGTGGACCTGTGTGTAGCACATTTAACAGCAGAGGTTTATCAAGACATGTACGCCTAAACTGTAACATGTTTACAGGCGTGTGCACTGCCGAGGGAATGCTGCTCCACGAAGCATGCATTGCTCCTTTAAAACAAATCAAATCAAACTGCTTGTCTTACCTTAATGCAGTAACTGTTTGCAGGAACAGTTCACCTGTGCCTCTCAAGTGTGGATGAAATGCATTCAGGCCAGTCACTTTCAGCAAATGAACTCAAAACATCTTTCTGCCCTAGCAAGCTGAAATGGAAAGGTTATACTAAAGCGGAAGAAGAGGGAGGGGGGACTCCAAAAGACAAATCAACTGTAATCCTCTCATACACCGCTGACAAATATTGGCATACGTTTCAGACTACGGTAGACGCTCAAAACGCAGTACGACACACCACAGAGAAACAAGCTTGCTTTCAAGTGGGTGAAAATTAAAGAGCAGGGACCATATACAAACCCTATAAGAAGATGGAATAGCCTGTGGAGTTTCAAGGAAGCTGATATAGGCAGCCTATGCAGCATCATTGCAGCCATGCGTATGCTGTCTAGGCAATTTACAGTAGTGTGGATTTTTAAAAAGATATTGATTCGCAGCACAGCACCACTCAAATGAAATATGAAACCATGGCCTGTAAAGCTCACATAAATTTTATTTGGAATGAGCAACAACAATAGGATAAATCTCTCTGTGAACTATCAAATGTAATTATAGTATTTTTAGTACTGTGGGTGCTTTTTACACATTTCAATAAAGACTAAATGGTACTAAATATTAGTAATCTGCGTTTTAGTACAATCAAATCAAAATGCCAAAAAGTAAACTTCAGCTTGCTGCCATAATTGATTATCTTAACTTGCTAAGTATTTCACTGAAAGAAATCTTAAAACCTTTCTATTTGTACGGTACAAGCACTAAAAGTACTTGTTTATTACTAATAATAGCAAAAGACAGTTTACCGAACAAGCAATAGTTCAGCATTAATCTTAGAATAAAGCATTAGTCTTAGATTTCAGCCAATCGTTTATGTTCATGCATGAACAACATATACGAAGTGATTTAATTGCTCTATTAAATGCAGCATGCTATAATAAAATCATTTTTTCAAGATTTGGTGATTTGTGTTTTGAGAGCATATCTCCATAAAGCAGCAGTTTGAACGGGAGGTTGACAGTAAACGCTGTTGAGTTGTCACGCTTCAGGACAGATGCCTGTCATCAATTCTTATTTTGGTGAACACCACAACCGCGGCAGTGTCTGACATGGCAAACACAACAGGAAGCGGGTTCCACCTCACAGATAACCTTGAAGGGCTTTAGTTACCATAGGAATAGCCGTTGGCTCACATGGAACCTATAAAAAACAATTATATTGCTTAACATTGGGAGATACATCAGAAAAATATAGCAGGGAATTTGAGAGGAAAAAAACCTCATGAATCAACAATGAAAGCCCCAAAGCTATCTTTTAACCTAAATGTGTATTGTTCAAACATAAATTTCCACAGAAGCATTATAAATAAATGAAACGTAGATGTCACTGCTAGCAAGATTTCTTCATATTTAGATTCCCTCAAAAAATGGTGAATCACAGTAATGAGGCTTTTATTTGAACAACTACCTCCACCAACTGCTAGACTGAAAAGAACCTTTTCACCATTTATTTCCTTCAATGGCCAATTGCAAATAATGCCTGAAGGAGAAAAATATCAGGCATAAATAAAAAATCTTTTTTTGTCTTGCTCACTAAATAAGAGCGAAAACTCTATGCAGTGCGATTCAAATACTCTGCACACTGAAATGTACCCAGCCGCTGTGTTTAATGTTTTTATCCTACAGTGCCTTTAACGCATGTTTGTCTATTTCTAGTGATATGTTTTCACATTTGTCTGCAGCTTTGAAATTACACAGATTATTCACGGAAAAGCTTCTCATTAAACAAACAATCCCATCCTTTCATATGTTCCGTATTTATCATTTAATAATAATTTAATGAAAGAGTAATTTATCACTTACACTAGACAGCACTTCCTTAATATGGGATTTATATTTTACTGTTGCCTCATTAAAAACAGAACCGATCTGCCCCCTGTTAAAGGTACCACAGTGTGTTGGTGATGCTTCTGCTTTTTAAGCCAACACCTTCATGTTATTTTTTGTCCGAACATCATTTAACATTTTATATCCCAGCACCTTAATACTCATCATTTTAGGAGTGTCAACAGGTTTGTATTTCTAAATAGCCACACCCCCTGAGAAAATTAATAAAACAAGTGTTCAGACAAATTTTGGTACTAAGTTAACTGTCACTGCAATCACACCAGGACGTAAAAGTTGTTCACACTTGGTACTGTCTTACATTTTACACAGAGGTCATAACACCAACTGAACTATATACACCATCTGTACAGTTTAACAGGGAATTGTGACATTTAGTAGGTTGTAAAAAAAAGTATACAAACATCTAGTACAAAATTTATAGTATGTGATGCATGTTTAAAAATTCACTAAGGGTGACTGTACTTGTTTGAAGCATCCAAAAATGCTTTTGTGACCCCAAAACACAGTAACTTAATTAGACTGCATGATGGACCTCCTAAATGTCACTACTGGAAGATGCTGTTCTTCAGTGTAGATTAGCTGTGAGTCTTGTCAAGAAAGAACATTTTGCATCATGCATTATTAATGGACAACATCTGACACCCTGCCAGCTTAAACTGAATACAGGAGGAATGACACAAGCAGAGTACAGCAAGCACTGTGCACAATGCAGATAGTGATGGGACAGAGACAAGATGCTTGTCTCATCCACTAACGGGAAGATCGAGTGCAAAGCTGGCTCTGACTTTCTAGGCCATTCACCTGACTGACAGCCTTGAGTCTGTACCACTACTACATGACGTCTTTCGATCATCACCTTTAAATTCACTCATCTGCATGTCACCCAGTTTCTGCTCATTTATCTGTACTTACTGTATTACACAACAAGCACATTCACTGGAGAGAGATGGTGGAGTAAAATAAAGTAACATTTCCCTCGCAATTCACAGTGACACAAGGAGTTTAAGCAATTCAGCAACCCATGCTTTGACAACATTATCATTACCATTTTTACCACTGCTATATGCATACAATGATAAAATATTTTAAACTGAGAGGACAAATTAAGGCTTTTTTAGCAATGAAGCCAAACACTACTGCAAACTGCAGCACTGCAATGGCAGTGGAGACGGAGAAGAACGAACAGATGGCAATTCAGTTTTTAATGTAGGCATCTGAGCAGAGATCTTCAAGCCTGGTACTGGAGAAGCAAAGGAGTGATTGAAAAACTTCCAATTTTAATTCCAGCTGAATTATCACCGACTGAATTAGACTGATGATTTCTTGAAGTAGTACAGGTTAATATGTTTTCTCTACATATCTCTACCCACAGACCATTTAAAGTAACCCATGACAATTTAAGCCAGTTTTGTTAGATAACCTACAGTACAATGAGCGCAGTGCTGTGGCTCTCTAGGACAATGATGACAGACTCCTTTTTTAAGAGGACACTCCTCATTCTGAATTGTTTTCAGTTCTTAATTCAGAACTCTGAAAACTCTGAAACAATTCAGGATATTATAAAGCAGACTTACTAAAAAAGATTTTTGAGAGTGTGCTTACATGTTCTGCTACATTGTGATTTGGAAGTATGTCACACAGTGCCAAGTGTCATATTGAGAATGTTGCTGGGTCTACATCTAAGATCTGAGGCTGTGTTTTACCATCTCTTGCCTGACTTTAACCTGAAAAGACCTCAAATTAGGTTATACCTGTTATTGGTGATCAGTCTTACTCAGTCCATTGCTGTTTCTGCCTGTTCTGTCTGGTAGATGCTACAGATCTATCCAAGCAGGAATGCAGAAAGGAGCCATTTTATCCTTCAGCTGTACTGATTTCATCATGCTACACCTTACATAAGTCTGTCTATATACAGGTATGTGTGCAATTTCACTAGTGTGTACTAATTCAGCATGTTTATTGTAAAACAATTGCAAACAGGTGCATTGTTTAAATGAATGGAAAAAATATATATTTGTGCATATGTAATACTGAAATCAATGGCTGTTTGCAACATCGGGTCATTCCTTGTGTATTATTTGTCATCTGCATATAAAAGCATCTATATTTCTAGTCCATTTCAGAAATGGCACAACATTAGGTAAAATGTACTAACATGAAATATCAAACACCTTCCAAAATCCTTTACATTAATGCAAACAGCGACCTCTATATACTCGCGATGTCTGAAAATTAGTTTACATATTAATTGAAGATTATCACTGTATCACATTATCACGTTTAAAAGTATATTATGGTTAAACATTTAATAGCTACTGCCATAATTGAATTAATCACTTCTCGTGTCTAGCAAATTTTTACAACATAAAATTTGCATTATCAGTGACAAATATGGCTTCAACAAAAACTATATATACAAAATGCAGCTTAAAGTCAGCGTGTCACCTTAACAGATGTGCGTTTGTGTCTTACAGAACCCCTCTGGGCTAAAGGATGTACCAATGGCTCCCTTTCTGAGAAGGCAGCACAGTGCACTGTTCAGTTCTTAATTTTAATTCCTCTTCTACTCTTCAGCTCAATTCGTCCATCTTCAGTCAATCTCAAGAAGGGCAGAGCTGGAGAATTCCTCTCAACTACTCAGCATGTCTCTCCATTACATGAAACACAAACTTGGGTCCTTTTATACAGAGACACCCTGGTGCACTTAACTCAGCTTAATCCTTTACACCCAGGTTTCCATCTTCACTTTAATCAGCACTAATCACCTTCCGTAATGAGACACTGGAGCCTGATAAACTAAGTCCTAGAATATTCTTCCCCAGTGAGTGAGTTGCAAATCACTCAGGATCTTTCTTGCAGAAATCGTCACAAATCTTTAATGACAATCCTTGCAAGTTCTTCATTCTCACTCTCACACCTATTGAAATCCTCCCTGGCACAGAGACTGCACGCCTGCCAGCTGGTGTTAAAGCACAGGAGCCATAAGACTACGCCAGTGCTATCTACACTCTGTATTCCATTCCAAGATCTCAATATCTTTCTTTACTGCAGGAGCCAAGATGCGGACTTGGGTACAACAGAACGTTCTTAAAACACACTGTGATTGGACTCATACACACTCAGCATCAGCTCCTCAAGACTGGCAACTTCAGTGCTGTTGTTGATGGTGCTGAAATCAAACTTTTGATGGAAGTTATAACCCTCAGTCTTGCTCTTGATCCTGTGTTGTTATTTGAAGCACGTTAGCACATGAAGCCACAGGTGTTACACTGCCTGGTTTAGACCCTTGAACTGCCTGTCTGATTCAGAAATATCTATACATGCCTTTATTTTAATCTATATTAGACTGCTGTAATTCCTCCCTTAATAGGTTACTGTCTAAGGAAGAAAATATGTCCGGAATTCTGTGGCTCATGTGCTCAATATACTCTTCCTCTTTTCACTAGAGCTTTTAATTTTTTAGTTTGATGCTTAGTTTAACTGAGCCTGTTCAATGTGCTTCTATTATTTCCTCTTTATCTTACTTCAATTTGCATTAAATGAGTGTAAGTGTTTTGTATGTGCCTTTCTAGAAACCCACATTCTAGAAATATCATGAATAAATACATTATTATTATAATGAATAACATATTTCTAGAAAAATGAATATATAATTACCAGAAATATAATGAAAATGTATATTTCATATTTTGCACTTTTTATTGCACAGTTATTTATTGTGTCTGTCCAAAAACAAAAACCCATTCTAAAGAAACTAGACATGTTTTAGATAGCCAAAGATACAGTATAAGGTAGAGTATCAACCAGTTGTATACCAGTGCAACACATATTAATGAAAACAATTACCAAGTACGAGTATTTTCTCACTACAGTGCAATTTTACCAGGTTTATTACACGTTTCTAAACAGCGGATCTATTTAAACCACAGGGAGAGGGCTACCAGCCCCAGGAACACAAGGCAGTGCAGTATCTCACAAAATCCATTCATGTTATCTGTTATCCTGTCAATATTGCATGCTTTGTGTACAGTACCCACCGTTCATGAAACAGACAGCTACTATACAGTCCTAAGTCTGAAAACCGTGAAAGAACAAAAAAATGGATAACGTACATGTTTAGATGATGAAATGTGCCATGCAGAAGTCAATACTGGCAGGCCTTAGTAATAACATCCTAAAGCACCGATGCCATGGTGTCCTCTGGGTTTTATTCTAACCTGCACTCTTAATGACTTTACTTTAATTACTCATGGATGGTTTTAAGTTGCCTATTGGGACAGGTCACCCTTAACCCGTTTCCCTCTTCTAATCAAAAATCTAACCTTTCCCTGGTCTGGCTTCATCTCTAGCTGATTAGACCATTAGATCCATGTTCATTTCTAGAAAGAAACAATTTTACATACAACTTTCATAACCTCCATATTTTAATTCAAGTGCACCTATATTCTATAACAAGACCTGTGCTGCTCCTGTTTACTAATCTCAGATTACTTGAGGACAACAGAGTCACTACTGCATTTGAGAGTATGATATTATACTGTTTGGCACCAAAAACCAAACTAGTCTGAACTGAATCATTAACAATTAATTACTGGGGACTAAAGTGAAAAAATGCAACTCTTACAGTAGATCTTTTGTTTCTCACTCATGCTAACTAAAAGAAACACAAGTGAAATATTCAGTCAAAAAGATGTGTGAAAAGTTCTATAACAACAGTAATTAGAAAATGAAGAAAAAAGAAGCAAAAAGATACTAAAAAGCAGTCTTAATTTTTGTGTGATAATATGAGATTTACAAAATTATGCCATTTTCTATGATGTATTTTATGAATATATAGGCCAGATGAAATACGTATTTTACTTATTTAAGACAATGGAACACAAAGACACTCCAATAGAGCTAGTTGCTGGACATGTTTGTTTATGGACTGAAAGGTCAACAAGAAGTATATCAGAGTGCAAACAAAGATAAGCAGATCAAGAGGCTCAATACCAGACTGCAAGAAGCTTATGTTATGAAGAGGAGTATAAAAGGATTGTAAAAAAACCTGACTACAAAACTGCACTAAGGTCATTCTATGTTTTTTTTATTTTCAGTGACCTGATAACAAACCTCAAACTTAATTCTTTTGTGGAATGCCCTGAAAAAGAACAGACCTGTTTGCTGCTTTATAATTATGCATTATCCTGTAGTTTTTTTTTTAATTCAGGCTTTTTACTTAAAATATACTGCATGTCTAAATATCTGTTCTTTATTCTCAAAAGTGCACCCTGCTGTTTCTTGCTGCTGCAGTGTTTCATTTGGTTGGATCAAAAGCTGTGTTAGAAATGTGGTGGTTATTTTACAGGTACTGTTCTATATTGTTTTGGAACAATCAAAAGAGCTGCATTGAAAACTGGTTATTTTAGAGCTCAGTACGTAATTATTTTAGAACTACTGAAATTAAAACAGCTTTCTGAACCAGACAGCCATGTCTAGCCCACAACTTTAATGAGGTGTAGGCTAAAATCCTAATCAGAGGACTTTAAGGACAATTGAATCAGGGGAGTCAAACTAGAGTATATGGCCTGTGGGCTGGCTCCAACTAGGCCTCGGGAAATGGCAGTGCAGTAAATAAGGTACTACACTGATTTAATCAATAATTAATCAATTTATTGCTTTAATTTATCATGTGATTTTTAAATCTGCAGTAGTTTTAGAATTAAATTTATCCCCGTTGTTAAACTGCTGATTTCTAGAAAAGTGTTCTGCATTTTTTGTCACACAACATCCCTTTAAGCTTGCTTTTTGCTGATTCTTTGTCCCCACTTAAAACACAGAAACTGCTATTTACAAAAGAGGGTGAGCTGCTTCTCACATGTTTAACATCTTATCAGCATTGTATCAGTTTCTCAAGCAGAGTTTACTGGTGGTGCTTATCCTAAACACTGCAGCCCTGCAGTTCACCAGGTGATACATCCCAGCAATATTCTTTTCAACAGAACAGAGATGCACTGTGCAATGATTACAGCTATGAGATTTTAAATAATTGCAGTTAGCAATACTAAAATACATTCCATACTCAGGGGGTAATTAGCATGATTTGCATTTCAAAAGGAGGCATGTTGCTGAAAAATAAACACTCTAAGCTCAACAAAGAATAGTGTGTAGTGGCTGTGCCAAGTATTTCAATGATTTATGTATGTTTGGCATGCATTTTTGTAAATATACAGGTATGTATGGCACATTTGAAGTACATTTAAACAGAATCTGGCAATTCCTGGCAAATGAGTTTTATAACCCTGATTTAAGTCAAATGCAGCGAAACCATTATCAGATTTGACCACAAAACAATTCCTTTATGAACTACAGTAACATTATATTTGTGTCCTGCTTTTCACTTCTACATCACAGCTCTAGCCCGATTAGTTTACTGTGGTGCATCTGCATGGTAACCTTGCAGTTTTCCAATGGTTTGTGACATCCTTGATATCTCTATACTTTAGCACTCCTTTACCATGATTAAACCGAAATGTATTCTGTTCCTTCCACTGTACATTAAGGTCAGCCTTTATTAGTATAATCAAATTCCTGTTATCAACAGGATTAATATTTTATTAAAATTGGCTTTGTGATTTTACCTCTTGCACTACAGAAGGAATTAAGGGATCAGATCTACACAGACCTACAAAAACGCAGCTGAGAAAACAGCACTGTATATTTTTTTTTGCTGATGTGATAAAAGATTCACAGTGCACTCAGAAAATCATAGCACACTCATAAAGAGAGTGGCAAATATATTTTTGAGGGCTGCCCACTGCATACGTATATTGTCTTAGCACATTTCTAGAAGCAATCGAGCCACACACTAAACACGCAGCATGATTTACCATTCTGGGTGTACACAGTCTGGGCTTCCTCAAGTTTCAGATGAATTCTGTTTTTCTCCACCTGGTCTGCTGTGCAGTGGGGCAGCTGAATGGCTGCTGCTTGTCAGTCAGATGGGTGCAGGCAGCACGTCAGTGGGGAATGAAGTGGGTCCTTTCTAATAAGTAAAGCGCTATGGGATTCTTTGAGATGGAAAGGACTGTCTAAATCATATTATTATTTAATGCTTTTTAGGACAGAACAATGCCATACTTTAATGCCATTCTCCACTCTGTTTCTGACCTCTGACCAAAAAGGCAAACAAATAAAGACTTGTACATTTATTTGTACACTTGTATATTTAATGTACATTTAATAATAAAAGTGAGCATCAAGAGAATTGTGTCACTCCATTTATGCATGTATCTCTTCAGATACATCTCTTTGTGGTGTCATTTTGGTTCATTAATCCTTCATGACTGACCATGATACACTCATGTGACTCTGACTGTTGCATTTGCACTAATTCACAACATTAGTGAGAAAGTAATCTGGTTATAAGTGACAATGTGATTTAGTCTGTTGAATGAAGTTGAAGTGCTGCTGGTATGCTGGAGGCTGAACTAAGTCATCTTACTGTCACTGACATCAGGGGGTTCAGGGGAAGCAATTTCCTAACACAGTCCATCATGTCAAGATGATCTGTTAGAGGGACTAGTAGAGGGCACTCACCTTGTGGTCTGTGTAGGTCCTAATACCCCAGCATAGTGATGGGGACAATATACTGTAAAAAGGCGCCATCTTTCGGATGAGATTAAACCAAGGTCCTGACTCTTCATGTTCCTCAAAAACACCAAGGTGTTTCTCAAAAATAGTAGGTGTGTTACCCCAGCATCCTGGCCATATTTTGCATTGGCCTTTACCAGTCATGGCCTCCTCATAATCCCCATCTATGAATTAGCTTCATCACTCTGTTCTACTGAGAGCTGGTGTGTTGGGAGCGTTCTGGCACACTATGGCTGCCATCGCATCATCCAGTTGGGGCTGCACATTGGTAATGGTGGAGGGGAGTCCCCATTATGTGCAAATTGCTTTGAGTGGTGTGTCCACTCAAGGCATTATATTAGTGTAAGTAATGTATATTAGTGTAAGGAATGTATTATTATTATTATTATTATTATTATTATTATTATTATTATTAGTGATTAATGGCAACTTGCCAGTACGCTGTTATACTGATCAAGTCCTAGGATGTGTCAAATTGTCAGTACACCTGTTACAACAAAGATTTTGCTAATTTTCTGCTAATTACAGTGAGAATCTGTTGCAAGTATAAGTGATATGTTGACGCCCAGAATATAAGCTCTGAAAGGGTTCCAGCCCTAGTTTAATTAAAAGCACATAAATCATGAGGGCCTGATGTATTATATATGTGGTTGTGTGAGGTAACTCAGTTCAATGGCAATAAACACAGCTGAAATACACTTGTATATGAAATATATTTTCCTCTTCAAGCAATCAGAAATCCTTATACAAACCTTTCATGTGGCCTAGACAGCACCATAAGAAGAAGAAAACTAGAACAATTCTAAAAAAAAGTTATGTAGAGTGCTTTAAATTCCTGCAACACTTGAACTAGATTTAACTGCCAGATCTAGTGGAGGTTTTCTGTCTGTTCCTTTTTTGTATTTGCTTCTCAAGATCTATATAACATTTTGCAGCACACTTTGTAGGACAAACGTTAAAAAAAGATACCAGTCATTTCAAAATAGACCAGAAATGCAGAAGAACCTCCACAAGGGATAAGGAGCACTGGGAGATAAGAGGTTAAGCTTCTTTTTTTTTCTTAGAATATTCGGAAATATCTCCTGAGTGTTTTATCAGAGAAATGCATGAGATTACAGTGGATTCACAAGGGAAATGGATTAGAAAAGACTTCTGTTATCACTCATATTTTTTTGGAGCTGCATGCCACCAGATCCCTTTTGTTGCTGTCCCTCTTAACTCTGAGGGGCCTGACTCACATCACAGGCCCGTGAATGTTAAAGGCCTTTAGGATTTGTCAAATGGCAACAATAAAATCAGGTAGCCCATCTTATCAAGTGTTGATAGTGAAAGAGTCTCTAGACACTCTGGTAAAGGGACTAACATTTTGCTGTTGACAGGCAAGTCAAAACAAGGGAACTATATTTCTGAAAAGATTTTTACAATTTGTTTAATGACTCCTTTTGCACCACACATGTTTATCTCACCTTTTTAACAGTTTGCCATGGTGTTCCTCAATGTGTGCTTGACAGAGCCTGGTTAACAGGAGTGACTACTTTCAATTTTATATCACAAAGCATGCAATATTTAATGCACCTCTAAGAACATCACAATTCTCAGCTTTTGTGGGTTAAAGAGTGATGGAGAGCAATCACAGAAACATCACGATTCTCAGCTACACTGATAGCCCTTGACATCTGTTCTGTCAAGTGAAAAGTGCTTACTCTAAAGTCTCGATTATGTCAGCTCTTTTAGTCACCCACCAATCAGATACAAAAAAAACCCTGTACTTGATAGATTTCTATTGTTGTTTCATCCTTCTACCCAAAGGGAACTCATCATTGAGCACTTTTATGATTGGCACATGCATTAAAGTTATGATCTCACATTCATAGACTAGCCTGGATTGGGACATAAACAATAATAAGATCTTCATACAACACAAAAGGATCAAAAAACGCTCCTGAAACATGCATGGTTCTACCAGATTCTGAACGCATTCCTTTAGATTTGTCATGTCTATACGGACTCTACAATAAGAAGCGTAACTGTTTTGCACAAAAATATTTTAACAATCTCTAACCTCTAATCATTGTATAGATTTCAAAAAATGGACTGTGACACACCTAGGCGGTGCATTCTGGCAGTAATAAGAATCTTATTTTTATCAGCAGGAAGAAATGTTTCAAGAGTCACTCCGCAAATTAAAGAAATATTTTTCTCTTTCTTGTTGAGAAATTCTTTGAGATTCCTTTCTATTTGAGGTTTTACCATATAAGGATGTTGTTCTTCAAAAGGCAAATGTTAGGAACTGTAGCAGACAAACCACAAAACCCCATTTTCTACCTATTTCTGGCAAATACTAAGGTCAAAGCAGGCAGTGTCCAGAGAGAGTACGACACACCAGTAAACAGAGAATAGTAATGAAAACGTCCAGATCTTCCCAGGCAGATGTGAGCTGTATTTTTTTTTTACTTTATGATTTGTGATGACAGTCAGATTAGTACCTTTAAAACATTTCCATGAGAACTGAGAACTGGACCGTCCATAAGTGGAATGTGATTCATGTGCTGAATAGTTCTGGAGGTGGACATATTGTTTTTATGAGGGAGATAAAGAGACACCATAATCTTACGCTTCTAGCTCATCATAGGGCACAAAAGTCTTAGGCACGCTCTTTTTATTTTTTCTTAATTCATTTCCCTTTCTTCAATTTTTAACTGATAAAACACATAAGCACTGTACAGTACATTTATGTACAACAGTGATATGCATCCAAAATAGGTACTGTATGTACACTTTATTTTGCATTTGACCACTTGATTTTGCAGGAACAATCACAAATAAACCTTACATTGGTATTTTTATGGTACAAAAACACTAAAGAGGTGTGATATGGAAAAAAAAATAGAAGAGGTATTTAACTTAACTGAATAAATCAAAACATAGGTGATGCTGACTGTAAAAAAATCACTTTATATTATTTTAAAATGAAAGTTACAGCATGTCTCAAGGAAAGAACTAGACTGTACTGTATATCAAGCATTCTATATGTTTTCTCTGCAGAAGCATGAGGTGTGATGCAGTCATGCAGTTTTGATTGACTCTTTCAGAGACTACACAAATATCTAACCGGAAAGACCTTAAGTGAATCTGATCCATGTCAGCAATGTCCTGTTTGAGTCCTATGGTTGTTTAGCGGAAATCGGTCTCCTAACATCCATGTAGCTACCAATCTCCCTCCTGCAGTAAAACCTTTCTGTAAAAAAACTAGAAAATGTTGCTACAACCCACGCTGTGTTCTACTGCATTATGGATCTCACACAGCATCTGTATTTTCAGATACAGTATCTAGGGTGTCTCTATATCTTTCCATAGATCACTTTGATGAATGCTTCTGTGCTGGAACAAAATGAGACAAAGTTGATCCTATTAAACTAAACATAGAGTTATTCTTTAAACAACGCTGTTTACTCACATAAAGCAGATGAATGCAGAAGACCTTTAAAAATATCCCAAGGATCACCATTTGCATTATTAATGCCGTCATGGAAACAAAAGTGGGTCACAGTTAAAGGTTGCTACTTCTGTGCCATTCGTAGATTATTTTATTTTTAATTTCTTTAATAAATCACGTGTTGTTCACATAAATGTAGAAATGTCGCAGGCTAATATATTTTAGAAATCACTGTAAATTAGACTTTTATACCCAAACTCTCTGTCTTTGGCAACAAGACGTAAACTTGTTCCGACAAAAACATTCTGCTAAAATGCTATGAATTTATAACTTAAAATTAAGAACCTGCATACAGATAGGAAAATCATATATTTTATGTTTGCTTTTTTAAGGTACGCTTCAGAAGTGCACAGATAAATGCTACTGACTTTTTACGTTTGTTTTGTAGAAAATAATCTGATATATTAAAAAAAGAAGAACAAAACATGATTAATTGGGTGGCAGCAAAGTACAGGAATTTGATGTTGGTTGTGTTGCATGCCAAGGCAGTTCCAGCTGATGTAAAGAGAAATACCAAGTCAAGGTAAGCCAAAAAAGGGAGAACACAGAAACACAAACTAAAATCAAGAGTCTGGTTTCCAGACAACAACACTAAAATGTTACTTTTTCACCACATGAACTCCAGAACCATGGAAATCAATGTGCCAGGATCTTACCAGTAGCTTTGACCGTCTGTATCACTCAGTTTTAAGCCCTTCTTGCAGTTCTTTGCTGTATCAATTTTAAAGTATCAGCTTTTTAATCACATAAGCAGAACTTTTCATTCGGATGTGTTTCAAGAGAAAGGTCAGATTCTTGCCCTTCAGAACACATCAGCTGAACAAAAGGTCAGTTAGACAGCAAATTCCTTAACAGCACACACAACCTTCTCAAAACTGAATTTGAATAGTTCACTGACTTTAAAAAAAACATGATATTTACTTTTTTTTACTCAGTATTTGCCAAGAGATGTACATCAATTTATGATGTGTATATTCTCAAAGGAGCAGGGTGCACCCCTATCAGATATGTCAGGTTACATGTATGATGGAAATTTTACAGCTCTTCAGATATCTCTGTTTGGAACTGAAATTGACTTATATTGGAAGAGGACTAGAGGGGTAAATGAAAATGTGAGACACAGCAGCAAAATATCTTTTTGAATGCAAATATTTAACATTATACAATTTCTAGCTGAGAGGACTCATCTCAAACGGTATGTAACACTCCAAATCATTTATCTAAACACGCAATTTCACCTGAAGTACAAATGTTCACGTTAATTCGTTAACCCTTTGGTAAAGTTTATATTGTATGTACATCACATCCACACAGTCTATTAGGAAAACCAGAGCTCCCACTTTGATTTGGAAAGCTCCTTTTGAACAAGGTTTAAGTCTAATGGGAATTCTACATTATTGTCACATTTCATTCCCACAGCGAGAGTCTTATTATAACATGGTCTTATTTAATCAATTCCAACAATCAGACTATCTTCTTATAAGAGTAAATTGTATAAAATACATCAGCAGTTATTCACTATTTAAAGGACACAGCAGATTCCACTGCTACAGAAATTTGGTAAAGCAGTTTTACCGCAAAAAGATTAGTATCTATGTCACTACGTGGCAATAGTGCTATCTTTCGCTTCTTGAATGAGTTCTTTGTCACAAAATATAATTTGTCATCTTATAGCTTCAAATTTACCACACTTTAAAAAGACATGTTCTGAAACTTGCATTAATCAGATAACCTATATATCTGGTCTCTACAAGACCAGGATGTGCTTGAATTCAGCTTTTGTTTCTTCGTCAAAACAACGTCAGTCAAAAGGAAACAAGCAACATCTGATGTACAGCAAACTTCAACCTTTAACATGTTCATACCTTTAATATGTTCATAG
This sequence comes from Atractosteus spatula, assembly GCF_055471065.1. Classification (NCBI taxonomy): domain Eukaryota; kingdom Metazoa; phylum Chordata; class Actinopteri; order Semionotiformes; family Lepisosteidae; genus Atractosteus; species Atractosteus spatula. The sequence goes on along the minus strand of NC_142717.1, from coordinate 41,600,259 downwards.
TCACTTTGGGGAAACCAACTCTTCAGAGGGTGAAAAGATCCTAGGACTGTCAGAAACAGAATTAATTTATTCTCAACTGTCATTTCAGAGAGTAAAACCAACATAAATTCCGAATTAAATCCATATTTAAACCAAACCAAACTAAAAATGTCAAAATAGTCTACCTCTAGCAACTGAATAAGAGTGAGCATCTAAATATATCTTCTCTCCTAGTTCATTTAGTTTCTCTGAGTACTGAATTTACTGTCACTGTCAATATTGCAGCACTGTCACACTGATTTTAGAAAGCTTATTCTTCCTGCCAAAGGCCCTCAGAGATAAAGTGGATGTTGCCATTTAACATCACCCATAAAACTTTGTTTGCTTTTGGGGTTTTAATATTGTGAAATCTCTAAAGATATGCCTTTCAATGTAACAGGTAATGGCATGTAACATGAGGCTGTGATACTGATGTCACTCCACTGGACTCTGCAGCAGTGGGCCTTTTGGTGGGTGTGCCTGGCTTGTGCTGCTCAGGTAGCTTTGGAGAGGCCTGAAACAGTGACACAAATTAAGGGTCTGACCGCATATATGCTTTTATCACATGCACATACAAAGTCAGAAAATAAATCGCAAAGACACAATAATCCCTTCCAGCATCCTGTCTGAAAAATAAAAAGAAAAAGTCATGAGTCTTTTTAAAAAAAAATTGGCATGCAAAACCAGAAACCAGAAAATATACCATAACGATTGAAAAAAATGTTTTTTTAATATTGTTACAATTGTGTGCTTTACATTACAACAAGGGTGAGAGGACAACATCTAGTCCACATCCTTTGCACTCAAGATGCAAACTTTCCAATTAGTCAGTTATAGTACAGTACTGTGGAAAACTTTCACAAGACCTAATGTTACCTAACTAAGTCAGAGGAAGTGGTTTCTACGGTAAAAGACGTCTGTTTACAGATTATCTCACAGCATCAAATACATATTTCTTATTAGGTTTATCACAGTATCTAAATAGGTTTCCAAAGAATTGTGTATTTTTGTTTTGCTCAATGCTCCTTTACCAGAGCATCCAGGTGGGGCTGCACACTTGTGGTGGTGGAGGGGAGTCCCCACTACCTGTAAAGCGCTTTGAGTGGAGTGTCCAGAAAAGCGCTATATAAGTGTAAGCAATTATAATTATTAATTTACTATTGCCTATATCAAGTAGCTATACTATAACACCACCACTGAGCAAAGCTACTGAAAATGGCACACAATAATGCCCGGGCTCCCATTCACACATTATTACAGCCGTAATCTCACATGATTGCTGCACTAATTAATAAAGGTCATGGAAGGCTTTTTTTAACTGAATCGCCAATTACTGAATGTAACAAATAAAATGTGCATTATGGTCATTAAGAATTGTGTTTAATATAACATGTTTGTACTGTAGGTATCTCTGAAATTAGTTTAGTATTCAGTACCAGACAAACAATTTACTATTTCAATGAAAAAAAAACTGTAACTAGACTATTTAGCAGATTAACATGTATACTGTACAACAGGAAAGACAAGAATGTCTAAAACACCTACAATCTGTGTGTTTTATTAACACTGTTTTATTAATACTGAAACAAACCACCAAATTAAATCACGATACTATATTGTCAGTGATGGTGAAAATTATTTTCCGGAGTGGATAATGAGAATGACATAAGAAAGTACTTTCAGCCTCTTTGGTCTTGTATTTGAATGGATGTCAGATACCCACACAGCAATACTCACCCACGTAAAGGCAACAAGTATGAAAACCTTTACTGCTCTCACACAAATTTGGCTTTTATGGTTCAAGTCAGAAAAAGGTTCTAATTATTAAAATTACTGTGGTATGAAATAATGACAAAGTACAGGCTAGGCTACTTATAATTACAGATACAGTACATGGCTTCAATTCCACAGTTTTTTTTTTAAAGAATGCCCTGAACGTTAATCGCAACATTCAGATCTAATAGCTTCTACAAACAGCAGAGAACATTTTTGTTGTTAAACTGCTTCATATAACATTGAATTCGGAACTAAGAAAAGGATAACACTGTGGATGGAATTATATATACAGTAATGTATGAATATGATACCAAAGAGAGTAACACTATTTTAAAAACTGTCTTCTGGAAGGGATTTAACAGAAGGCATGTAATTTCATATATGATTTATGATCCATTTTTCAAACCTGCATTATCTAAGCAATGAGTATTTTTAACTTGTGCATGAAAAATTATTGTGAAGGATTACAATATGTAACACATGTAAACAGAACAGCTTAAGAACACGAATGGCCCCACAGGAAACTGAGGTAGAGGATGCTGTGCCTTTAACACAGCCTAGGTCTGTAAAGGTCATATTTGCAAATTAGGGCGCAATACATTTCTGTAAAATATGATTTATTTTGTCAATTGACTATTAAGGTCCATATAGCCATAACAATCAAAGTACCATGTTCATCCTTCCAGAATCATAAAAGTAATAATGCAATGCTTTTATTTTTCTGTACTATAATTTCACTCACATGTTGTCTGTGTAGAACATTCCTTTAAAGACACTGTCTTCTGGTTTGACTCAGTGCTCATGCATCAGTTGTGATGTGCATAAGAGGTGTTCCTTTCAGTGTCGGATTATGAGAGTAGCAGCCTGTCTGTCCACAGCTCTGAGAATCTAGTTCTCCCTTCTCTAGACAACAGGTGCCTGAAAGACTCGTAAGCCTAGAGGTCACATCATTTTCAGAAAGGCATCCACAAATTCACAGCTTCCAGAAGACCTTACTCCCTATAGCTCTTCCCAGCCCAGGCAAGGGGGTGGGGTCCTGTGTGCACAGAGATGCTCCTCAATTGGCCAGGACAAGGAAGAGCAGAGCACCCTACTGCTTGGCCATATTTGGTTATTCAGAGTCTTTCACGTGGAAGCATTCCATTAAAGGGATACCATGAATACTCTTACTGTTTACTATGAGAGGGCTCGCATTAATTTATCAATGGTATTTTCCATTGTTGCTACTTCACGCTATCTTTATTTAAATTTACAACCAAGGCAGGCTGCTGTTTCTTTAACTAACCTATTAATCCAGGTGGGTAGCTGCGTCAGCATGCGTAGGCTGCAAAGGAACAAGTAATAGGTTTATTCCATGCTGAAAAAAAGAAGAAAGAAAACACAACGTTGTGTTTTCTTTAACCTATTAATCTACTATAAATGACCTAAAACTAAATTAACATAAGGCAGCATGTTTCCTGGGTGGTGGGAACTATACTTGAAGCTTGCATATTTTTTTTAAAGCTCTACAGAAAACTTTCTTGTCATGCCTTTGATGTCTTGAACAGAAAAGTCTGCATAAGACCATATGAAAAAATATAAGAAAGGTTACCAACAAGAGGAGATCATTCAGCCCATCCTGCTAGTTGGACAATTAACAGCTAATTGATGCAAAGATTTCATCCAGCATCAGTTTGTAACAGCTCAGCCGAGTATCTCCTTCCAGAGTAGCTTCAGATCAGTCCAACATGTGTTTCATGACTCTCGTTCACCCACCAGGTTGGCTTTGTCACTGCTTTTGAGGTCTTAGATCAGATTCCCAGTGGAAACTAGTATGAAGTGCTTTTATAATTACGAACAGGAGTTACTTCTTTACCTCAAGAGTTACAGCAGTACGAAACAAAGGTACAAAGCCATGCTGAAGCCTGACTTTCAGGCTTTCCTTTCAGAAAAAAGTGGATGGGATCCTTGAACCAGCAAGTTCCCAGCACCCAAACAAGCCAGATGGGGCAAATGATCTCCTCTTGCTTGCAAACTTTATATTCTTATGAAATGACCTCATTTAACAGTAACCTCATTCTGTTTTGATTTAACTGTTAAAGTTCTGGACAGGATTTGCATCTGCCTGAGGGCCACCAATGCATCTATCCCTCTATATCACAGCAAAGTAGTTCTTCCTCAGTTTGTTTTTTCTGCACATTAAGAACTTACATAACCATCCTAAATTATTGGATAACCGCCAGCTAGACTCTGCAATTAATGATAATAATTGACAGTTTTTGTGTTTATATAGCACTTTGTCGTATAGTTTTTTAAATACACGAGGGGACTCATTTAATTCACCACAGAAGCCAAGTACCAACCTATGTTACATAAGCCAGTCATTACTATACAGGAGATCTGGATAAAGGAGAAATTACTTGCTGAATTAAGGAGGAAGACCAGGTTGTGTAACCCCACTGAAGTTTAGCCCAGACCCAGAGGTTAACACCAGAGAAAAGAGTGCCTCCAAGTGGTCTAACAACATCTGCTTACAGCACAAAAGAGAACTTTGTTGAATACGTTTCCTTATCTTTTCAACCTTATCTTCTCAATATAAGAAATGTAAGCTAATGTAAGATAGCACAGCGTTACAGAACTACAGTCAGCCCTGTTTTACACTGTAAACAACAATTAAAAAAGCAATGCATGACTGTGCATTTATTGTTTCTACCGCTTAATTGACTGTTTTTCCTTACCAGTCTCCCAGTGATGAGCAACCCCAGCCTTGTATAATTTCCAATATATGACAGTTCTGTGTAGGAGCAAATTTGTATCTGTTACTACACTGTATGCTTCCTTACAACATATTTTCGGTCTTCAACATCTTTCTTAAGTCTAAATGGGGAAAAATACATTTACAAATAATGCTCTCAAATGACAGAACATGTTTCCATGCATCCAAGTCAAAAGGAAATAAAGACTCCAAAAACTCTGTCTGTTCAGGGAGACCACCCGGGCGGTGGTAAGGGAGTAAACCCATTCAACAGTGTTCTCTTTTCTGAGAGAGGATTGCTAGTGGCAGCGGATTCTCCTGTGTACTGGCGGTGGGTATGTTTTATTCTGAAGGCCTAGGCACAGCAGCCTGGGGAATACTGACAGCATCCGCCGAGTCTCAGAGCAACAAAGAGAACAGGGTTCAGACTGTGTGTGAAGTTCCTCATCAAACCCTCGAGTTTGCCAGCGGGGCCTAGCAGTGCATGAAGTGCAGTCCGCTCTAGAGAGCCTCAGCGCTGTCACACAAAAAGAAGTGTTTCTTCTAAAGGGATTCTAACACGGAGCCAACAGAAAGGGAGGATGAACAAATCTCGTGAAGGTGAGGTCACTTCTGTGATAGAAAGTGTAAGGGATACTTTCCATATAAAGTCTGGTACTGGTGGGCTTTGATGAGAAACTCATTATAAACTCATTATACATGTATATACATATTAATTACATATATGTTAAACTAATATGGAATTACCCACTGTTTAAAGACTCAGCTCTTCAGTCAGGGATGAGATTCGCATGCGTGTTGGGAATAAATGAGAAACACAGACGCGTAGCTCTGACACGCCCCGCCTGCAGACTCGCTCAGTATTTGACACCCTGAAAGCTCAACAACGCCATGCACAGTGACACTTCTCTCACTGACATCCTTACAAGCTCTGCAACGGCTGATGGGAGAGTCATCACCAAGTGGAAGAGTGGTGCATCTCTTGCTGACATCACGGCAAGCCTGATGATCACATGAACACGCTGGCTGAGTAACATTAGTGACTTTCTGCTAATTGCAACTGGCCATATCGGGAAGAATCACAGTTACTATCAGATAGTGACATGAAAACTTTTTTATGCTTTTAGTGTTTTACCACAGTACAGTACAATCAACATCCTTTAGAGACATTTATGGTTGTATATCAGGGTTTTCCCATGCTGCAATGCAGTAAACCACAGTTAAAAGCATAGGAGACCACAGCACCACAGCAATACTGTGATACAACCAGAGCAAAAAATGATATGGTAAATATATCAGATTACATTTTAATAACAAAACAGTGCTCAACACGGAGAGATACATTTTGCATTAGGAGCAAACATTTGCTTATTTTATTTTGTTGTCTGATGCTCCTTCAATATCAGCAGGGAAACAAATACAAACACTACAGTACATATAAACTCTTTCATTCCAACTAGATCAATTTGATTTAAAAGATGGTTCTCATAACATTGCTGTCCTTTTATTGCTGAGAACATTATTAATTCCTTTTCATATTTGAAAAGGAATTTCAAATTTTTTACTGAAAACCACATTCATATTTCTGTATGGATACCTGCTACAAGGGGATACAAAATGCCCAAAGATCAGGAACACGAAAGCAAAAAGGCCGATTTAGTTTTTTTCTTTCTAACAACTCCACAACACTGCACAGAAAGAAGATTAGCAAAGGCCTGAAAATCTGTCAGATCTCATGAAACAATTCATTAATCACATTGCATGCAAAAAAAATATGTGATGAATACCCAGGGTACAAAAAGGCATCTTACTTTCATCTAATGCATCAATTATGCTGCCATCACATGGGAAAAGGGAGCCTGCGTGTATTGGCGCTAGCTTGTCAACATACAAAGGATCAGGTTGCGCCATGCAAGCAATTTAAAGTTGAAGCCACTTTCAAAAGAAATGGAAATGGACTGTATGGTCAATGCATTAATGCAATACCAGCTCAGCAGTGTTTAAATACATACTAAATTTAATTTAGTCAGGCCTGAGGAAATTTACAACAACAAAAACAAAGGATTCCATCTCTTTCACACTTTCTTACAAACAATATATTTTATATTATGATAGTAGATAGTTTTTAATTACTTTCACAACTTATGAAAACATCTTAAATTGAGCAAGAATATAAGAATTTCATTCACTGCCAACAGATACTTTCTTAATATCCTCTAAATTAGCATTGTGTTATTAACTAGCATCTTATCTTTTTAATATAAGAAATGCAAGCTAATGTAAGACATTACAATATTATAGACCTACAGAGACAGCCCTGTTTGTCACTGTAAACAACAGAATTGAAAAAGCAATGTATTACTTATTGTTTCTACTGCCAGATTGAATCTGGCAAAATTTATTCAAACAACAAATTACATTTTGCATAAGAATTCATTTAGAAATGAATCATGCAGTTCTCACACCCCGCAAGAGCAGTAGGATTACATGTTTATTTAAAAGACTGACAAACAATGTGTTTGTCTTTACAAAAACATTTGTGTATTTCCCAGATTCATCGAAAAATATGTCCTAGGAATGGACAAATTTTAAGATTTCTATTCTAAAAGACATTAAAACCTCAACAAATGGAAAGGAATCCATTACATTTAACCTCACTTAAAAATGTAAAGCACATATAGATAATACAATAGCATGTTGCACAGACACATTTTCTATAAAAGTTTAACGGTTGTCATAGTTTTGCTGTCATAGTTTTAACTGAAGAAAAGCTATGGTAGAGCCAAGGCTAATATCACAAGCTTCTAAGGTAATTTTACATGGCAAACTTTTAAAGTGGATATTATACCTATGCACATAGAGCAGTATAAACTAATACAAAAGCACAAATGAGAAAATGACCTTACATGGCACTATAACATCTTTATTTATTTCTAACAGCGTCCAAGACGTAGCAGGGTCACACTGACTTGTCTCCCCCGAAGGTGTATCAATAAATGATTCACTCTCCCGTGTTATCTGTCTTACATTAGATTCATCTTTATCAATACTGCCTGAGGTGAGAGGCATCTACTGTTTCTATTGTTGTCAGTCTATCCTATAAAGCCTATAAACCTGCTTGAAGAGCACATCATAGCAAACTGCTCATGGTAGCTCTTCTTAATAGAGCAGCCTGCTTTTAAACAGCAGTGATTAGAAATTATGTGACCAACGAACAAGGAATAAAGAAAATGTTTAAAGAAAAGAGATTAAAAAAAGAAAACCTATATGTTAGTCATGTGAGGATGCCATTAATCTGTTTCCTAAAGGAAACCAGTGTACAGTGTTATACAGTACATCTAACAACAGGGATGGGTAGCTTGACATGGGTAACAAAATATATTAATTGACAATAGCACAAACTTTTACAAATTTCGATTTAAGTGTAAAATCGTGAACTCTGTGAATGTACTATATGGTTGCAGTGTTGTTGCAGACAGACGGGAAACCATTGGTCTTGACATGGGCGAGGGTGAGAGTTTGCGCAAATTGGGACGTGAAAGCAGCCCTTCCTGCTCACTAGTCACTTTAAGCAAATGGTCTCCTAACAGCGTTAATTATTATGAGCGTATTTTAACTGGTTGTCAGGTTGCTCTATTTTGTAATATTTAAAAATAGTGTAATAAAAATACTGTTCATCTAGTAGCAAAATTTGATTGGTGTAAACAATGTTTACAATGTAATAGGACCACTTTCGCATCATCTGAAATTTTGTTACCTCATTCTGAATCGCAGACAATGACGGCAATATGGAGCTGTGCATACATTGAAACTTAAGTCTCTTTTGTGGTGTAAATTGAAGGTTGTCCACTTTGCTGTGCACTTGGTAGTTTCATTGTGGTTTGAAATGCAATCATCATTGCAGATTCTTTAACTTACCAGCATGTGTTCTGACTGCAGGAGGACACAGGAGCACCTGGAGGAAACCCACACGAACTTTGGGCAGAACTTACAAACTCCATGCAGACAGCACCACAGGTCTAGAGTCGAACCCGGGGCCCCTGTACTGCGAGGCAGCAATGCTAACCCCTACACCACCCTTCAGCCCAAGTTCTCAGAAAAATAATTGCTGAGTTCCAAAATCCTTTCCTTTATTCCGACAATATCAGCCTGTTTTACTAAACCCAAAGGGCTAGCAGGAAAAGTCACTCAGACTGACAACAATGCAAGTTTCACAATTTCCAGAAATATTCTGTGGTAAACAGTACTTTAGTCTGAAAATTCAGCTCCTGGAAAAAAAAAATGTTTTCCGTCAAGACCTTTTCGGTTCCTGGATTGTTTTCACAGTCTCAGGTGTAACTGAGACCCATTTCCTGACAAGTCCTGTTCCCTCAAAGCAAAACTGCACGGAGGAATACTGCAAGTGAGAACACAAAGCCCCTGTGCACAAGACCCAGAAGGGCTTAGAGGTCAATCCAAATCAACAGGAGGCAATAAAGTCATGGTAAAATCGGGGTCTTGCAGGTGACATGCAGATGCACTGCAGTGTGTCATGAGATAAAGCAAAATGTAGCTTAGTTTGCATTCCTTGTGTCCATTTAGAAGTATGGCAGATGTCTACCTACAATAAATCAGCAGCAACAAAATTTATCATTCTTGCAGATGGAAGCCCATGATTATACTCAGCTTTATCGTTTGTAACAAACGGAACATGAATACTCCCTGCGGAAATTACCATGAGGTACATTAGGATATAAAGACTTAGTAGTGTATGAATGCAAGCCTTGAGCAAATTATTTAGTGAGCTCATTCAATTTGCTATATTTTATTTCTCACTAGAAGTGGACATAAGACCTTGAATATCAATGCATTCTCTGTAGCTCCATGTTTTCCGAACAGCTGAGCTGATCTCTAGTCCATTTTCAGCAGTTAATGAGCTCGTGTTCCATTGGGGCTATTGCAGTTAAATCCTTTGTACACAGCCCTTGATTCACACTGCACCGAATACCAATGTGTCAGGCTGGTGTGCAAGCAAGGCTAAGATTATATCACAGATCCCACACGCCAGGTGCTCTACTGTGATCCCAACTGTCTTAGATACAAAAAAAGTCAAGATAGTTGAGGTTCTGACATTTACTCTGAGCCAGGCTTAGTGTAGTGTCATCTCCAGTGACTGATTTTCAGCATTATACTGAAGGCAGAGGAAAGAAAAAATGTTTCAGAGCTATGCATGACTAATACATGTTGGTTTACCAACAATAGAAATGTTAACAATACTAAAAACACATATTTATTCCCTTTTTCTCAGTTTATTTGATCTCTGAAACTTGAAAATATTTTTGTTTTATTGAAAGCCCTGTAGCACTTCAAATAAAATGCAAGATGGACTGACATGTTATTAGCTTGGCAAAGAAAGACTATTGTTCTCTGACTCACACGTGATGCTTTGAAATAAAAAAGGGGTCTGTTTATTCCACTATTTTCAACTGTTGACAGAAAATATATACATTTGAAAATGTCAGCATTTATTTCATGAGGGCTGGTAATGAAATTCTAGTCTATCAGGTGAAGGATGCACAATTATAATAAAAGCATTCTGACAGAGTCTGACAGGGTTTTGAAATAATGCAAAATAAGGCACTCTATCAGTACCTGTGTGTCTGATTAGATCTGCATATTGAATGCGATGTGAGACAGCTCCCAATGGTGAAAATTAATATGGCATTGTCTTATATTTTTAAAACATTGTAATATAATTTTATTGCTATTAATTTAACAAAAAAAATCACATATCCAACTCCTTTATTCTTCTTGAAGATGGGATAGAATGCTCTCAACAAAGCATATTAACACATAAGGGACACAAACCATTTCCTGCTACAGTTTAGTAAAAACCCTGCTGTATATCACTATGCTACAATGGTATTTCTCATTTAAACTTGCCAAACACACCCCGGGTGGAATCTGTTGACTGGCGTTGCAAACTACTTTATTAGACAGTCAGCTGAGTTGTGGATTATACTGTATGAGACAACAATAGAGCCGAAGCATTAATATTATTCCTGAAGCCATACTAACACATATTTAGGTAATTTGACCCGAGCTGAGGTACTCTCTGTGCAAAAATGACTACTACTCTTGTGACTACAAACATCTACTAAACAGTCTTTTTAACATAATTCAAGACCTTTGAGCTCTTTCCATAGTACACTGCTATTAAAGCAAAAACAGGAAAATCAATACCCCTAGCTTTGGACAAAGGGCAATTTGTAAACGCAAGCTTTTTTTTTCTTAGCTCAAGTCTTAATAAGCTCATCACTGGCTTAATGGGACCAATCTAACAGCTTCTTCCAACTCTTCAGGTGCTCGTGCCTTGAAGAGACCAAGAAACCCTCCAAGACACAACAGCCTTCCAGGAGCAGGACAGCCCACCATGTCAATGCACATCCATCTATCAGCAGTGTGTCAAGTACCAGAACTCAGACCTGATGTGATGGGCAACTCTATGAACAGGGAACACATCCCACATCAGGAAGGGGAAAAAAAACCTTCATAATTACCCTGTTCAAATGGAGAACACCAAAACCCCAGAGATTTCCTGTTTATAAACAGCCAGTAAAGACCCCTGGATTCTTTTACCACTGAATCATTCAAACTCGAACAGCATTTGAAATTCAATTAGGCAGCCCAGCTGGCCCTGCTCCATTAGCACTGAGAGAGGCAGCAGAAGGCAAAAGACTGACCCCTCCAGGGGTGAATGGTTACCCATGAGCAAGGCTCTGAGGACAGAGATTAGCACAGCAGTATCGCAAGGCTAGGCTCTGTGTGAGTGTAGATTTCCGAGAGGCAAAGACACTGCGAAAATAGTAAAGCCTGAAGGATGCAGGTACTGCTTTGGTAAGCATGAGCCATGCATTTTCTCTCTCTTAACCTGAGAGGCACCACACATTCTGAAACAGTTGTGCTGCAGTAGCAGCTAAGGTGATGGATGCTGTATATTCTTCAGGCTAGTACAGTCAAATCAGATTGCCCATAAAGATAAGGAAGAGTTTCAACTTACGACACTGCCCAGTTGAGAAAAAAAAACAGCTTTGCAAATCAATAAATGCAACCTAACATGCTGGACATTAACTTTTAACATTCTGTACCAAATTACTGAACTTTTATCTGTTTCCCCTTGTAGTAAGATGTGTAAAAACCTTCATGCTGTATGTACTAAGGGAAAACTGAGGAAAATAAAGTTGTATTGTAATAAAGAAAAAAGTGCTGACCACAGTGTTTCAACAGTAATCACACTCCATTTTCTTTTGAATATTTCATTACCAGTGTTGTCTTTTATGCTTTACAAAGAGTAAAGGTCATTTTTCCCCAATAACCGTGAGCAAATAAATGTGGAAGTGCATTTTGTAAGTTGGTTAAACCGATTCCCATTTGTGTGAGTTTAAAATAAATGTTACAGAAATGACAAACCCCCAGTATAATCAGCCTTTGTTCACTTTCATTTTCAAAGCTGGCCAGGAAGTAGCCAGCAGGTCTTCTCTGTGCCCTTGCAACAAGTAAGCACCCACATGTAGTACTTGCAAGACATGTCCGTTAAACCACACGGTCAAGAGTCTGAACTACCATGTACATCTTGATTTCAGCTTCAATCTTAACTTGTTTTTCCACATACTTCCACAAAAATAAACCAAATATATTTTACACATATACCTTTATCAAATAAAGACACAATTTCAACATACAAAAAGTCATTTACAGCCACCTCCTTAAAGATGATTTCTACACAACAGGAAATAACTCCTTTCCTTTTTAAATTCTTCACATATTTTCCTGTGAAGCTCACAATTATCCATTTATAACAAATGAGCCAATCATTTGTTTCCCATTTCACACAGCTCTTCTAAAAGACCGCACACTTGACTGATACAAAGCAGACATTACATACAGTACAGCAAGTACATAAGCATGTCTAAAACAGCACTGTGAAATCTTTCTTCTTACTAACGTACAAAGTTACTAGTATTTTGAAAATATTCAGGCAGGCTCTTTTCTCTTAAAAGTTTCTTCAGTGCTTTTTGAATTTAATTTTTTAAAAGCAGGACTTGATGCCAGACATGCTTGAGCAATTATCAATGCAAAAAGAGAACACGGTTTCAGATGGCATGCAGGACCAATTTGATGAACAAGGTATTAAGGTTTCAGCACAAACACTAAGAAGAAGACAGAGGAGAAGGGACTGAATGGTTAGAAGGAAATCCTTCATCGGCTGGTGATCCTTTTAGTATTCTGATTCTGGCTTATGAAGGGGCGTCTGGAATAAGCTATCAAGCCAGTGGATACCCTGGGATTGTTCAAGAAATGGCTGGGAGAGATCCTCAGATCAATTAACTACTAGACATCAAACAAGCAAGATGAGAAAAACCGCTTTTGTTTGCAAAATCTCTGTCCATCCGATGTGTGTAGCTAAGCATTTTTTTAACCTGTACCGAATATAAATCCATTACATTGAATAAAACCTAAAATGTTAAATCACCACCTCAATCGCCACATTTTTGTACTGACCTACAAAGGAAGAGGGGAACTCAGTGATCACTGATGAGCTGTTAAAGAATCCTATAGAAAAGAGCACTAAATATGGGATGAACACTCTTTAGAAACCAATGTACTTTTTGTGTGATGTCTAGAAGTGAAGATTGCTAAACCACAGAGATTTGTTTTCTTAGGTCTACAATTTCCTTTTCTTAAAGCTTGGAAGAGTTTAAAGAAGTATGTAAATAAGAGAATCCTCTGAAAGTAAACTAAAGGTATGGCTTTGTTACTCATTATTTCTGGCCACTAGCAGCATTAACCTTCCTCTTAAGTGCTTGTAGTGTTATATAATTAAAATACCGCGCCCCTCTTCTATTATTGCCTGCCAAATTTTCCACTCTTCTGTCAGAGCCAGCCACAGAAGAGTGATCTAAGAGCACAGTCTAAGAATGATGTAAATGTAATGCACCAGATACTGATCTTGGACAAGCATTATCATGCGAGAGACAGTAAGCAGGTATGGTGAGAAAAGAGCAGCTTTTATCAGTGTACGCAGCATTTCGACCAGTTCTACTCAGACAGCGCTGCTTATTAAAGGTGGCATTTTTCCAGGAGTGCACAAATACGAATGTCAGGACTGCATTACTGTACAGGACTGGTGAGAAAAGTCACTTGACTTAGCTTGTACATAATAATGTGAGCAAAAATAGACAAATGAAGTCTGACAGGTGACAATATCGGAGAATGCTAAAAAGAAAAGAAAGCACATAGGTTACATTTTGTGGTCACAGATCACATTACTGTGTTGCAGCAGGCCAACAAGGCAGCAACTGGACCTCAATGTAGTCAAACACCATCCTACTGAAACAGCATACCTAAGTGTGTACATAATTTAACATACCACACACACATATATATATATACACATGTATGTATAAAACTGTTTTTCCCCTTAGTTACTTTATGGCACACTTAAAAGGAAACAAATTCTATCAGTCTCTTCAAATACATTTTTAATGTCAAGAAACTGCTGCATCCAACTTTTGGTATGCAGACATTAAAATACCCTTCTTAGTCTTCAAGCGTAGTCAGTTTATGTAAAAAGTTCAGGAATCATGGACATCCTAATAACCCCATCATGCAAGATGGACGTGAAGCTGAATGTTACAATGAGGTAAGGCTATCCTAGGCAAAAGCTATTAGGCACGGAGAAAGAACCCTATACTGTATGTGTTATAATTACAATGTAAATACATGCATGCGTTACTATTAGAAATCTGCTTCTTTATGGTAAGGGTCACAAAAAATCCAGATTCTATTCTGGATCCACAGATTTCAGGACAGGGCTACACCCTGTGTGGTACACATGTCCATTTGTAAAATTACTGCAATCCAATATGCCTTTAAAACATGGAAGAATTGCTACACTCATAGTTTGCGACACGCATCCCATTAATCTGACAGACCATCAATGTTTTTAATAAAACAGTTTAAAAATGGGAATTATTCTCTCCCTTTAGAGGCATGAAAACAAGCGGTGCTCAGTGTTCCATTAGAAGTTCACAACCAATCTGTCTTTCTCTTGGCTAACTCTGAAGGGGATCCAGTTAAACAAGTGCATTTTTTGTGAAGATTTCCATGGATATACAGGATATTTGAAAACAACTAACAACTGCAAAATAAAATCTCTGACTGGTCAGATTGCCATTTTCATTACAAGGTCTAGGTGGTTATTAAAGTGCAATATTTGGACCAAGGCTTCATGCTGCATTTGGGAACCACCCACAGCTCAGTAGCAATGTCAGAGGCAGAAGAAACATTTTAGCAAATTCACTGTGATTCTGACACCATAGCAGTGCAAAGTGATGGTCTCATTTCAACACCCGGCTTGTTCAGTTCATCACCGCCATGTCTTGCAGATACAGGTGTTGAAAAAAGGAACAAAAACCTGCAATAGTAATGTGAAGTATGGCTTCAAAGACTATAGTCTTATAAAATACAATAGCTTTTTTATTCACTTGCAAATTGATTTCAGTGACCACAGGGCCTCTTGTTTATCTAATTAACTTTCCAATATGGAAATAACTTCACACAAAAGAAACCTATTCTACAGCTTACTATATCATCACTTTTTACATAATTATGTATTTTAGGGAAAGTTGCTTTGCCAGCAGTGCTAAGATGCAGAGTGAATGATGTCCAGCTCTGTGGACAAGGACAGGCAGTACTGGCCTTTCCAGGAGTCCAGAGAAGTGGGTCCAGTTCATCAATTTTACAGGAATCTGTCGGGTTCATGGAAGCACAAGGATGTTTATGTCCAGTGACTGGTCAGAACATTGTTGGGATTAGCTCTTTCATTTCTTCATTGCAAGCCACCTGAAACTTAATCTCCCATGAAATACACTATTACTTTTGGATAGGTGGACACCAACAGAAAGTAGTAGAACTGCCTCCTGCAGAGTCCAGAATCAACCACATGAGTGGCTATTTCTTCACATACCACCACGTTCTGATGGTCCAGTGGCCTAAAGCCTGTATTTCATATATAGTGGTTTAATGTAAATTCCCGGATTCACAGATAACCACCATTTGAGAAGAGACATCATAGAAAATACATTCTGAAAGACAAAGATTTGGTTCTCTCTCTCTTGCCTTGTATCCTATTCTGCTGTGTTCTGAACACTTGCCAATGTCGTGCTACACTGACAGAATCTGATTTGTCAGAATTTGGTCTTCGGTTTGGTCCTTTGCTCAGAATAAAGTGTCTACATTGTCAGTCTCACTTATTAAGCCCACAGCAAAATATAAATATAAATATATAAATTCCCAAGAATTCTACTGTATGTGTGCAATATAATAATAATAATAATAATAATAATAATAATAATAATAATAATAATAATTGCTTATACCTATATAGCGCTTTTCTGGACACTCCACTCAAAGCGCTTTACAGGTAAAGGGGACTCCCCTCCACCACCACCAATGTGCAGCATCCACCAATATATCTAATATACTAATGTACTGTATACAGGAAGAGGTTTTTTTTAGGTACCCTTCGTAGGAAGGTTTTTAAGAAAAGGAAAAACAGAAACCAGAAAATATGATGAATATGTACAAATCTTTGAAATGATTTGTGCTGAATAAGAAATACTTATGCCATGTGATCCTATTTGATTAGTAATTAACTGAGACTAAGTCACAAAAAAATTGTGAGTCTACTGAAAACAAAAATATGATGTACTACATATGCTATATATGTATTTTTAAAATTAAAATAACAATTTTAAAGAAATATAAGTAAGAATGCCAGTAAGTTTACAAATTGTATAAATAAATGGCTAATGCACTAATAAAGTATTACTTTGTAACATACTTTAAGACCTGTTTTTCACTTACTATGTTTTGTTCACTTTTATAAAATATATTTCATATTTCTGTCTACAAGATGGCATTATTTGCATCTTTGTGACAGAAGCAAGCCTCTCAGGTTAGCTTAGAAATAGGTTTGCAAACACTGACAAAGATACATAGACTGTTAAGTATCTTTAATAACAAAATCAATAGCACTATGCCACAATATCAATAACTAATTAAGCAGAATTGCAGGTTATTTGGCAGAGATATACTAAATACAGCAAATGTCTTTATATTTGTAGCAGCCACCTTAAAAAAACTGCTACTAAGCTAAAAATCTCGACTCTCCTACAACGTCTGCACCTTTTTTAAACATACGAATACTACTTCCTTGTGAGAGTAAATTAAACTAAAATGGAAAATGAATATGAAAAGTACAGAATATGCAAAAAGTTTTAATAAAATGGAGGTGTGTGCGTTCTTATTAGCAAAGGTTAAGAAATACCCTAAGTGAGTTGTGAGACTTAGAGTTAAATAATAAAATGCCCACTCGGGCCAAGAAATCCAACACGTCTGTATGTTTTATGTGTGAACACTTTGGTGATTGAGAAATTAAAATTAAATGGCTTAAAGATAAGGATAGTAAACTACTAACACAAACTTTACTATTTATCTCCAGTTTGAGTGAATTCCAGAGCCCAAAACACTGCATCCAAAATGTATACTCTTTAAACTAACTTTATACTAAAACAGTTCTGGGAAAGCAAGACTGTTTTCATAGAATAAACGTCTGCAGGAGTCCCGAGATTCCAGGCTTTACCTGATGAATTTTAAAGGGCAAATAAATATCTCTATAAATATGAAAACTACAACTCCTTGGCATGAATGTGAGTCTCACCACTAGCTAGAGTCTGGGAGTTTTAAGTTTATCAATGAGAAATCCCAGGGAGGATTTCTGCCGCTCCATAACTTTCTCACTCCAATTTGTCCGTGCTTTTTTTTCCTGCGATACCTTTGCTTTTGTCTTTTTAATCCTTTTAAAACACAGTGTTGGTCACATAATCCTGACTGGTCTGCTCCAGAGGGTTCCAGTCTTGAAAGTTGTCAAACATCTGTAGTCTCCACTCAACTGGAGGCAGCCTATCTGATCTGATATCCCCAAGCTGTGAAAGCCCTGTTAACACCTTACCACCTCTATCTAGCAATTCAAATTACACTGGTTAGGGGAGACAAATGAAAATAATATCATTATGGAAAAAAGCACTGTAATCATTTACTTACTGTCAATGGGCAATATAGATAACAGTAAAAGGAAAGAGAAACAAAAGCACAGTAAATTCAATCAATAACAGAGAGTTAAACTAATTTCTACAACAAAAGCTGAATACAAAAGATTGGTCTTTAAGCAAGTTTTAGAAATATCACCAGTCACATAGTCTGTAATGGATCTGGGCAATGAAAACTACCAGTGTGGACATACATACAGTACCTCACACTTAACAATATTATGTGAGAAAATGGTTATTCATGGCATTTTAAAAACCTTCTTTCAACACCATTTATATGGCCTATCGGTATCAAAAATGTCCCCTTAAGAAAAACAAAACAATACCTCGACATTGCAGTTCGGTTTTTGTGTTTTAGTTTTTGATCATAAGAAAATGCAACGAGAAGCTGCATGACTGAAAATGTGAAAAAAGCCTTCAAGATACAAAATAAGGTGAGATGGCATTCCTTAGGTCTACAGAACAGTTTTGAAACAATTCCAGTAATATAACCACACAATCTAACACAGAAACTAATCTGCCACTGCTTTAATTAACTTAGTCTAAGCCATTCGGTCAAGGTAAAGAAATATATAAACAATTTCACTATCAGACTGGCATGCACCTACATCAATGTGTGAAGCAGTCAGCAGGTAGCAGTGATGAATAATATGCTGTCTAAATTGCTGCAAAATGATGGAAACTCCTAGGCACAGCAAACAGCATTCTGAGGCAGGATCTCAATTACGGGTAACTCAACAAAAAAAGACCTTACTCTTGCTTTATAAAACAACAAAAATTTCAAAAGCAAGACTTTTTGCCCTTTTGATTGAAATACACTTTGTACTACATAGTGTTTAATGCGTTTTTGTGCATCATATTCAACAATTCCATACATTCTCTTCGTTTCAAATACTAATTTAGTCTGATTTTATGTCTGCATATAACAAAGGAAACTTTTTGCATGAAAACTAGCACACAAACATAGAAATGGTTTTGCAGGAAAATGGCCCACAGGAGAGTGATGTATTCTCTAACAGCATTGAATTCAATTCTGATGTTTAGGAACTATGATTTTGAGGCCTATGAATATTAAAAGAACACTTATTCCAATAAGAATAAGGGGCGGAGCAGTGGCTCTGTGGCTCAGGATCTGTGCCTGTGACGGGAAGGTTGCCAGTTCAAATCCCGCAGCCGGCAGAGGAATCCTACTCCGTTGGGCCCCTGAGGCCCTTAACCCCAACTGCTCCAGGGGAGCCGTATAAATGGCTAAACCTGCGCTCTGACCCCAAGCTTCTCTCCCTGTTTGCGTTTCTGTGTCTCATAGAGAGCAAGCTGGGGTATGCGAAAAGACAAATTCCTAATGCAAGAAATTGTATAGGGCTGATAAAGCAACATTACGTTAAAATATTACATTAGAAGCCGAAGATTTTAGTTTGACATAACATCCTAAGCTAGAAGTTGGAATATGTGATGGTCCTTTAAATATCACTTGTGTTGTTGTGTTTTCTTTTTTATGATGACATACAGTACACTCTTCTAATTAAGATAATACACTTACCTCATCAAAGTTGCTGTCATCTTTCTTGAATGCTTGAAAAGAAAAATGGAAATCAGCATAAGTGTTAAAATACTGCAAAAACAGCATCTTACTAAACTATTCCATTTATTGAAAGTGTATTGTGCAGATGTAGATAACTACGTTCCTTTACAACAAACATTTTAGATCTTACCAAGGCCCCTGAAAAAAGCCATCAATATTATTCACAAAAGGCAACTGCAGTGAATATATCTGGTAACAAATGTTCCTCAAAACTAAAAATGAACTATAGCACAGCTTCAGAAATTAAATAAAATACGACAATTTGATCCTTGAATGTTAATTGTAACGCTATCTTTCCATGGGAGTACAATAAATTTCAGTAGCTGCAATTGCCAAATGAAGCTAAGATTCAGATTTAACACTGCTAATGTTTAAATCTTGTAAAGTTTCATGATGTTGCGTAAGGCTGAAATTGCAACATTGGTAAGACTCTTCTAGGTATAGCTGTTATTATTCTTTTGTAAATTAATCTGTTCAGCTGAGTTTGGAATTGCAAGTTCTCTGTGCAGTAACAATAATGTGACACATTCACGATTACAATAATGCATTGAGCTGAAACCAGTTTCAAAATTCTTAGATGTCACAAAGGGATTATAAAAATATATGGGTGAATTTCTTGAAGCATTGTCAAGATGTGATGATAGTCTTCATTATGGTATTCACAGTCAGTCATTATACAGTAGGTGTATGGACTACAAAACAATCATCCTGCCATACAGAATATTAAAAATGTAAGGAACACTTTGAACAAATAACAGAAATATGTTTTGGCTACTGTGAATACTCTAAAATCTATACAAATCCAAAACTCTAAAATTTAAATAAATCCAAAATTACATACATATAAATAAACACAGTAGTGTTAGTGTGCCAACTCTAATGGCCTTTTTAAATAATATGACTGGTGCTGGTCCATAATGTGCAGGAACCCATTAGTGTTTTTGAGGGTTTTATTCAAGCCAGCGTTTATTTGTTGCCATTATTTTATTTTACAGGACAATCAATACTCCTGTTAACTGAACCATGAAATTGTACTCTCTCTTTATAAATGGCATATCACAGACACCTTCAGCTTAAAGAAAAAGTTAATTGCTCATCTCCAAAAGAATAACAATTTATTATGACAATGCTCTCTTGATGACTGTCAAGGTAATACACCCAAAATCATTGATATTGGAAAAACTTCAATATTGTTAATAGCGTTTCAAAAAAGTGTGAAGACTGCTTTATCTTTATATGTTAAATAAATCAAAATGGCCAAATAATCTACTGTAAGAACCTTCCCAACACACAGAAAATAAGAGCATAACAACATAACATGATTAACAGGGGTTTTAACCACATCGCTCATTGTTTTCATAAACCAACTCAAAACACTATAAACATTGCATTGTTGTGCAGTATGAAATATAGTTTCCTCCACAATTCTTTAAATGTTTTTGTATAACAATCATCTTTTGTATAATAATGTGCAAAGAGATACTATTTGCTTTTAATTTGTTTATGCGCGTATTCTATGTTAAAGTTGTAATGCCACATGTTTATAGATCTCAGAGAGATGCTCCATTGAGTGTAAACTAGGTTTTCTTTATTAGCAATGTTCGTTTTCTACAAAAAAACTTATTTTAACAAATGCAAAAATATTTATTCATCCAGTCTTACTCCTTGACTTACAACCAAAACATACAGATGCCTTCTCTCCCTCAAAATCAATTTAAAAAAAAACATTTCATAATGAATAAGCTGTCAGCCTCAACATTCCACAGTGATGGATCTACCACAAAAGACATCCAAAAACATGTCACCAGTTAGATCTGAAAGGATCTAACTTTCAGAACACATTGATTCTGAAAGGATAAATCAGAGGAACAAGAAAAAGAATTACATTCTGTATACAAAATCCAGAATTCTCATATTCGTATTTTTATTTTCGAATGCAAAAGTTCAAATACACTGCCTCAAGAGCCATAAACAGTATTCATACTGTAGCTCGTCTTTGCTGATGATTTCTAAGAGAGAGAGATCCTCATGTTATAAACCTCACAATAAAAACTTCAGAAACTAAACAGTTGCATAATAAATTATACAGGTAGTAATTTGTAAAAAAAAAAAAGATACTTGCATTCTATTCAGTCCTGCTAGAGTTTGCATCCCTTTGTATTTTAAAAACTTTATGCACAATCAGACCAATCCAGGAAGAAAGAACTGCCTCACATTGTCTCAAAACAATATAGTAAGAACGCTTCAGTGTGTACAGGGCTTATTAAAAAATTAATATTCCTAAAAACTCAGAAAGATGATCATTTTTGCTGTTATTGTTTTTACTTTTTTATCTAGCATTTCTTCCCATGATCTTAAAATGCAGCACTGTAATTGTTGTATACCACTACTGCGTGTTTTACCACATTGTTAATTCTCCCATGAATAATTCACTGCAGCCTTGGACCTAGGTAAACCTCTCTACAACATACTTCATATCCTGGGAATACGATGCAAATGGAAATTTCTTTTAATATTTCATAACAATTGTAAGCATGACCCATGTCTAGTGTACATTCAATTTGCATTGCAGTGAATATTCTTAGAGGTCTTCTATCAGGGCTACACCTCATATTTCTCCCCGAGTTCGATTTATTTTTCAGTAATGATCATTGCTATGCGCTCTCCGTGCCAATAAAAAGATACAAAAATCACGTTTTATTAAACTGTTGCCTATTTTAAGGTTCAATGATGGAGATATCACGTGGACATTAAAGCGTAATGACACAGACATTGGACATGAAATGCAGAGTAAAAGCAACGTGCCAAATATTGTCCCCTATCGTTCTGTAGCAAAAGTAACATGTTTTGATTTTCCAAAACTCAAAACGATCACAAATCTCGATGTGAATGTCGTCTCATGACGACTGTAAACGGCAGCTGATAATGAAAGAAAGAGTGACTTTAGGTTCGTATACCATTCGTGGCTGCAGACAACGGCAGAACAAGACTGGGTTTACGGAGTTTGAATTTCTAAATTAAGCGCTTCAATCAGCAAGTAGAAATCCAACAACAGTTAACTGCAGTTAGACAACAACTAGACTTCACTTCACTAGGGACACACAGTCCCTAAACTCGTGTACAGTATCCCTACAAGGCGTCCCCATTAAACAACACTGTGCGGTTTAGGATTTTCAGAACAATGACGTAATGCTCTTTGTTTTATCTTCCACGTGAAACTGACACTAAATCGGTGCACAGAGGCATTCATTCCCAGTGTTGCAAGAACCCAATTGCTTCGTGCCACGGCAAAAACAAATTTCTGCGACACCAAGCGCACACCGGTGTTCATGCAAAACGTGCCGCTAATGGTGATTTCAATCGGGCTTTTATAAGCTAGGTTAATGTATTGTACTCCCCCAGGACAGGAATTTGTTTCTCCCGCCCCCCCCAGAAAAAATCTGCTAATCCTTAGAAACCCCGCGGTTATGCTTTCGAGCATTTCTTCTGTATTCGTCTGTGAAATTATAGTTCATTGGGGAATCTTATCTGGGATAAGAAGCTGCAGCTCGGGTGCTTTAAGAGCATAGCCAAGTCTACTGCGGCCAATGGCCACCTCGTTATCAGTGATCTCAGGTTACCAGGTTTTGCTAATTGCGACGCCCGGTGTCCTCTGCAGCTGTACCTAGCATACAAACTGGTCAAAGGCATGGCCGTGTCATAGTTAAAGGTATCTCTGAACCACTCTTCACGCTTGTTGGGATTCTTAAAGGTGTTTAACATTTTTTTTAAAAGCGAGAAAGGGGTCTTGTTGATTCCCAGCTGAACGTTTTGTTGTCGGTTTGAAACTTTTACCATTTTTCAGCGCGCTACCAGGGGCAAATGATGGTCATTCCGTTAATGCACACAGGTGACAAAGCACAGTACATAAAGAAGATATCCACAGTCTCCCATTTAAAAAAAAAAATAAATTGGTGTATAAAAGCATGAGAGGTACTGTATCTGCCCAGACAGTCAGCTACAAACTGATACCACTTTTCGGAATGAAGGTATCTAAACTATTTACGGTCCACAGACCCGGTTGCATCGGACCTGCATTGTGCGGTAGTGCAGAGAATTTCAGTAACGCAAATGATAAGTGTTTTATCAACCTCTTTCTCAGTTTTAGGGCAAGGAATGTCCTACAAAGAACCCTCATTGTACTCAAGACAATCGCTAAAAGATACGAGCCAGGACCCTAGCAATACTTTGCTGAACACACAAAAAAAAAACAGGCAGGCGACTCTACTTACTTATTCGGTTGAAACTCTCCGACAAAGTTCTTCGTAACTTTTTCATTTTGCCGATTTTTTCAGCGGGCTGCGAAGCTGGCATGAAGTCACACATTTCGATTCCCGGTTGCACCGGAGTCGGTAAAAGAAAAGGTCCAACACCACAGATCCTGGAAAGAAAAGTCGAGCAAGCGGCGTCTCCGCTTTTGCTATGCTGTCAAACCCAGGAAATGTGCTCTGCGAGAAGCTCCCGTTTTCAAAGAGGCATTTTCTTGCGCTAGTTTTTTTTTTTCCTTTCAGGTTTTTGCACTTGCGAACTTCATTTCTTGAGGCAGAGCATCACTGCTGGCGATTTAAAAGAACTGAAACTTTACAACGTGCCCAAGAAAGGATGTGCTTTTTTAAAAAAAACGTCTTCCGCAGGTCTGTGTCAATTTCCCACTCTCTTTGCTTTCACTGTTTTTCTCTCAGTCTGGATGTCATTTTCGGGATTCTCTTTTCGGGAGGGGGAGTAAAAGAGGGGAAAAATCCCACCTCTGCCAGCCCATGATTGGTCAACTGCAGTCAATCTGGGCTGTGATACATTATCGGTCCCTTCAATCAGAAAGTAACGACTGTAAGGTCAGTCATCGCTTCGATTCGAGCTGTGTGCTTTAAACCCTCAAAGTTTCTTGCAGGGTTTTTAGACGAGAAAAAAAAAATGTGTGCCTTAAAAATAATTGCAGGACACTTTGCATCGTCTCTTTTTGTTTGTGTTTCGATTATGTTTTGAAATAAGAGTGAAAGGCTTTAATCTTTATAAAACTATTAGTAATGCTATATATTAACGTAGAGCGAACGAACTTTGGTCACTTATATTATGGGTTTTCTATCAAAGAAGGCCAGTTGTACATTTGCAAATAAACGTTTCAGCTCTTTTATCAGCCTGTAGTTCCATCCCGCATTCCAGCACGCCCAGGATACTTTTCAAGTGGGTTTATATTAAGTAATGATCTTTCATGAGTCTTTCATGCATTGTAATCTCTATAAATAATAATTAAAGTTGGAATTGTGACAATACAGAAATTTCGTTTCGGTATTTATGGAATTGCAGCATCTTTAAATAAGAAATACACGAGAAGAAATAAAGGGTTTCATAATCTAATTTTACTTTTATACTAAATATGAATCTTAATCTGACGGTCTTGCACGAACCAAGTTAAAAGTCTTGTGCGCCTATACAGTAGATCTTAGGACATATTTTAAATTTTTTAACACTGAGTTAGTCAATGGGGGTTGGGATTTGAAAAGTTACAGTGGTTTTAAAATGGATTATAAACATAATGTTCTAAGTTTAACATTGCTTATTATTGATTCTAAACATTTAGGTGACAGGTTGGCTGTAAAATGTTATTTCTTATTCTTTAATTTGCTCTGAAATGATGATAGTGATAAAACCGTAGCTCTATACTCTAATGAGTCCTCATTCTTTGCTTCCAAAGAACGACTTTCATTTAATAATCACGTCTCTCCCCTTGTTTGAAGTCTTTACAAGGGCCCTTCACGCTGGAAAAAAAGAACCGGGAGATGAAATAAAGGTCATCTTCACAGCCCCTCATAAAGAAGAGCACCTTTCCAATCGCCTGTCATTCTGAATTACACCAGGACCTCAATAGACACACTGTGATGCATAATGTGCGGTTCATCATTTTCTTTACCTTCCTTTTACTAGACGATATGTGAGCAAAGTGAAATTTGGTACAACTTTCCATAATAGGGATGTAAAAAAAGGATAACATACAGTACCAACTCTTTACATGTGAAAGGTCTTTCACAAGCAGTGCTGGTAATACACTGGCACCTTAAGGTGTCTCCTGTCTGTTGTCCATGTCTTAGTTTCATTAAGGCAGATGGGAATCACAACTGCTTGATACAGCAGGGGTTGAGCTTGGTTTAGCTGAGGACACAGTCTGGGAGCAGTTGCTTGTACAGGCAGCCAAAGGCTGAATTTGCATATTTGTGGCGATGTTGATCCTCTTAATCGATATCAGCCGGTCTGATGTTCCCCAAGTTCAAGTCACAGGAAATGCTATACGTGTTCAACAGAGTCTCTCAGCGAATCTAAATTGCCAGAGCTGTAGGCTTCTTATTCTCTGTTCTAAAACACAGTCGCAGGAGGTTAAATTCCCTACCTTACAGTAATTTAACTTTTAGTAAGGAATATTCAAATTAATGTTAGGGTTGACTCCTGTCATAACATCAGTGGCACTTGTAATTCACAAATCAGAATAATTGCTCATGCTATCATTGTCAGACATGTCTCCTATCTTCCAAACTATTATCATCTTGAAACAGGTGGAGAACAATTATTAATTTCTGCATTAATGGCTTCAATCTCTTTAATATGATCTTCCAAAGTGCTTCTGAGTTGAAAGAGTCAAAGAAGGCCATGAATAGAGTTTGTTTTGTCCTCAACATTGTCCTGTAGCTTGTAAGCACTGAAGATCATGTCAGTTGTGCCTCTTAGTCGACTGCACCTACAATGGGATTCTGGGAGAAGCTCTTCAGTAAGCGAAAGGAGACAAATCTGGAGGGTTCTCGCAATGAGACAGCAAGGTGATTTCCATTGTCAGGTATGTAGCCTGTCCTCCAAACTATCATAATCAAGGCATCCTACAGGGTCATTGGGGCTTTTCACATCATCCTGGATCCACAGCAAAAAGGCTTGGGGCTCTGCTGTGAGCACCTCCCACTGCTTGAAGACTTTGGCAAGGTCTGCATCAGCTCCAAAAGTCTTTTTGTTCTTCATCCACTTAATCAACCTTCTTTCCCGCATTAAGGTTCATCTCGACAAAGTCTTGACTGAGGAGGCACTCAAAACACTTCTTGTAATATGCATTAACAACTTCTTTCTCCTTGATGACAATTTTTTCTGTTCTTAGGTCTTGAGGGGGCTTGTGCCTGAGTGCTCAGACCACACAGTAAATGGTTTTGGCAAAAAGTCACACGTATTATGTACACAATGTTTCTTCATGTCATGGATCACTCTTTTAACCTCTGTCTTGACTCACTGGTGATTGCTTCTTTTTTTGGACTTGCTGTCATTCTTCTGCTAATGTATTATATAGAAATGGCAACATCATAAATCTTTGGTCTGGAGCTTGACATTATAATATGTAAACAAAAGTCTTTCAGTAGAACGTTTTTGTTGTCATGACTGTAGGTGAGTTCACAGTCATAGGAGAGCCCTTGCTGGTAAAGGAGGCTTAATTTATTCCACTCACTGCCTGAAATAGACTCCTCACGGGAGGTTGTGCAAATCACTGTGCTGCTGAGTTTCACATCACATTCTCATCACACTGCTGAGCACCTCTACTTATTTGCAATATAAAACTTTGGGGCCTTGGGATACAATATTCACATTTTGGATAATGTATTAGCTTTAGACGTGCTGTACAGTAATCAAACTCCACCTCGTAATTGCATGTCTTGGTAGTACTGCATGTCTCCGAGTGTTGTTTTCATAGCTGTCTTCAGCCTACGTGGTTTTAAATAAGAAAACCAATTGATAAACAGCAGTGTACTTCAACTGGCACATACAATGCCTTCCAGATATATTCATACCCCAGATGAGATTTTATGAAGTCTTATAGACAGATTATCATGAAAAGTCAGATGTTTTGACACGCTTGTCAGCATTGTGAAAAAAAGTTAAGATCATTCTGAGAAAATATCCATGCCCATTGTGAAATGTGGGGTCTGTTATGTTTTGTGATTGTTTTGTATTTACAGGCCCTGGAATCATGAACTCCAACATGTCCCAAGATATTTGATGAAACACCTGTTTCCTTCTGTCAACAAATGGGCATTCTAGCATGACAATGATCCAAGGCATACATCTAAATCAACAAAGAAATCATTAACTGAACGCAAAATAAATGTTCTCAGCTGGCCATTGCAATCTCACACATCAATTTAATAGAACATGGTGGTCTGAACTCAAGAAAGCAGTTCAGCAATGGAAGCCAAAGTGTCCAAAGGAATTAGAGCAATTCTTCCTTAAATAATGGTAAAAAAATCCCCCATCAGAAATGCCAGAGGCTCACACACCTACTAGATGTGTAATCCCTGCCAGAGGAGGATTTACAAAATACTAAGGTGAGAATATATATGATCCTTGTGTTTTCTGGACTTTTATCTTGGACAAATATGACTTTGCTCTGTACAATGCTATTAAGACTCCATTAAGACATTTTTTTTTTACTTTTTCCAGAACGAGACATTATCCTAGCCATGAATCTTTACTATATGATATATTATATATACACACCATATGATCTATTTTTTCTTCCTATTCCACTGAATGAATAGGAGGACATGAATAAATCAGGAGGACACTATGTATGGGTTTGAGAGATTAGGTGGTTCTTTATGTTTGGTATTTAAAATATTGGGGCTTGCCTGCATTGCTAGTGGTAATCCAGCTGTTTACAAATCCCAGCCCGTCTACGTTCTCATGCAGATGCAGCACAACTGAACTGATTACAGACCATGTGTTCAACAGAATTACATTGCCAGGGCAAAGATGGCTAAAAAATTTCAATGAGAATTTCTAAGACTTTTTTGGCACATGTTAAAAGACTAAGCAATGGGCTGTTTTTGTCATCCATCAATTTTGACACTGAGCACAGATCGAAACTTTTAAACCAAACTATGTGGAAACATGCATGTTGCAGGGCAGCGCAGGCACTATACATTGATGTCTTGTTTATAGAACAGAAATGGTTTAGCTAAGACCTTAACAGCTACTGCCAAGTTGTGTGCAATATAATTGTCTTCACTTAGGGCTATTGTACTCCTTACGAGGACTAGGGCAACTTATTATCCTATATGAGTCTGGGAACAACAGCTATGAGGGTCATGATTGGAACAGCTAGCTCATTTAATTGCTAACTGGTAATTGATCTGAAAATCCCATCCAGCTATTTTGTGAAAGAAGCCAGAGCATCAACTTTGACAACTCACATGGCTGTGTTACTTATTCCACACTCCCACAAGCCTTTGTGTAAAGATGTGCTGCCCACAATCAAACAATCAATCAAACAAGGTTTATTTATCAATGCACAAACAGTACAGAATACAGCGGTGTTGTCGGCAATGAAATGCATTGTCTGCGAGCTCGTTAAGAGGGATAGAAGAGTAGGTTAGGAATTTATAGGGACCCAGATTAATGAGAAAAATTAGGATACAATAAATTACACAATTGCAATTTACAATACAATTTACAGATTGTGCGAAAGTAACACAAGGGTAGGAGGTATTTAGCGCTCTTCGTATGTGTCCTGAGAGTGCAAGGAGGGCACCGGTGCACCTGTCAGTTCAAGGAGGTAATTGCAGAATTGCACCATTACTATAGTGCCATTACAAAAAATTGTGCCCTATACTCAAGCTTGAATAAGACTTTTGGTGAAACTGCAGATAACTTCAGTTGAATGAATGTTACTTGAATGATGTGAAGTGAACTAGCAGAAGCTTCATTGAACAAACTTTTATTCCTTTTGTAAGTATACAGTAGCTAATCAAATTACCTGTATACCACTACTGTAAAATATAATTATTGCTAATAAATGGCATACAGTATGTCTATAGAACCAAAAGAAATGATGAGATTAAAGGTGAGGAAATGAAGTCAAACTAATCAAATAACATGACCATATTCTTACACATAGCACTTTGTTTGATCTTCCAGAATATTTTCTAGAAATGCAGTAATCCCCCACCCCCCACCTTCTCTCTAAAACTTTCGCTCATAATTGAAATAAATTGTTTTTGTTTCAGACATTTCCTTCCTGCAGATTTCAGGGTTGATTGCACTGTAGCACAAATGAGCTCAAGTGGTGTAGGGACATGCTGGATTGAATAAGGTTCTTATTGGAAGCACTCCCATTATAATCGGGAGCAGTTCTAAAAGAGTTTCCTGCTCTGCTAATTCAAAGTCCTTTCCTTTAAAAACATACAGTTGACTACTGTGTGTATGTGGGTGGAGAACACATATAAGTGAACTCATTAGACTTCCCTGGTATTAAGATGTGGGAATCAATTTTATTTTGTGTTCTATGCTACACGGATCTGGTACTGAGCTCTGAGATACTCGATTAATTTTTGTTGAGTATGGCTATGGAGAAAGAGTAAGTTTATAACTTTCTTCTACCTTATTTGAATGTATTAGTGTAAGCACCTGGAACTAAGCCAGCCTTGCTAACAGCTCTTTGTCTGTGTCAAATTTGGAAACAAAACAGAATGAAACAACGTCTGAAAAGGACTGAAGTTTATGCAACACCAATGTGCACATTTTTTATCTTCTTTTTTAAATTAAGGTTTTAATTCCAACCTGTTTTTTATCATTCCTAATGTTTAAACCTCATGTTATTCATGCTTGAATGGACAGTCTACTTTACACAAATACAGTACAAAGTGAGTGGGGAGGAAGAAGAAAACAATCAGAAAATTTTTAAAAAATAAGGAAATGTCCTATTGTTTTGAGGCTTTGTTTATTACTTATTGCCAGTGTGATGCAATATATTTGTATTTCTTTCATCCTGCACAGACTTAAAAAGAAAGTGCTGCCCACATAGTTAATTTTGAACAGCAGTGACATAGTGGCATCTGGCTCTGTGGCCAAGGATCTGCGCCTGTGGCTGCAAGGTCCTACAAATCCTACTCCGTTGGGCCCCTGAGCAAGGCCCTTAACCCCAGCTACTCCAGGGGTGCCGTATAAATGGCTGAGCCTGCGCTGTGACCCCCAGCTTCTCTCCCTGTCTGTGCATCTCATGGAGAGCAAGCTGGGGTATGCAAAAAAAGACAAATTCCTAATACAAGAAATTGTATATGGCCAATCAAGTGATCTTATATATACAGTATTATTGGACTTTTGCTCTGTGAGCTATTTCACACAGATTTTATGATGCTTTAGTTTCTCCCCACCACCTCCCCACCTCACTGACCCTTCACCACTTTAATTACAGTGTGCTTAAATGTTGTTTTAATCTGAAGATCAATGTATACATTTGAAACTGTCACCATGACATGACCGGGAATTGTCAGGTCTATGATATCAATGATATTAGCATCAACCATGGCAAGACTCTCCACAATTTCCAGACTTTGTGGGATGAGGATGGGAATATCTGGAGAAATTTAAAAATATACATGTCTGGGAGCATACATATTGGATTTTCATATACTTGTATTCACTGTAAGGTTTCAGTAAAATCAAATATGTAGGACTCTTCACCAGTCTTTTCAAGTATAAACCATAAAAAAAAAATCATAAAGAGCTATACCAGCCTACTGACGTATTAATAATTAATTAAAACAGAAGTTATAGCTACATCTATACAGTTCATAATTAAGCAAACAGGTTTGCGTAAGTGAGGTGAATCCCAGACTGAAACAGAATTTCCAGCTGCCTTCAGCCTCAGTGTGGTGAACTGAAGGTCAAGTGGATCTTGACTCTGGGAATAAATTTTAAGGAAGAATTTTACTATTTTAAATTCTAACATTTTCAAATACATCTCAGCATTACATGTACCTGAAAACCTCAGTCGAGGTGCATTTTGGGAAAAGGTATCTACCCAGTTCACTTTCTTTATTAGAAGCTTTTACAGTGGCCTGTTTATGGAAATGGAAACAGAGCAGGATTTTGACTGATATAAAATCATTAAAGAAGCACAGAGAGACCCACATGTCATTCAGGGTCAAGGGAGCTGAGCAGAGGTTGAGAAATGAAGTGATAAATGGTAATTCACTGCTATTAGATTGCCTCAAGGTAAGATTTCTTCATTATGCCACTGAAATTGGGATTTTACCAAACTGAAATGAAAAATCAAAAAGCTTCTTTCTTCACAATCACCATGGTGTACTTTTATATAACAGAAGCATCATTCCATATAACTGTGCAGTTATACAATAAGAAATTCCAAACAATTTCATCAGGAGCTTGGTACTGCAGGTTTTTTTACTCTTTAGCTGCTGGCAGCTAATGTGCTTTGATGTTTCTTATTGTCTTCATTGCAAAGCTACAGTATTTCACACAGCCTTGCCAGACCTGACATTTTGTCTACATTAACACTTTTAACACACAACACAGGCAGACTTCAGAATCTGATTCTGATTAAATATATTCTGCATGACTAATGCATCTTGTAAAATGTCCGTGATGTTTTGTTACAATTATTTACATTGAAATGCCTAACTAGCTACCTAAACCGTTCTATTGCTTTTGTACCAATAACGTTCTTAAAGCAAAACCTGAAAGCCAAATTGTAACACGAAATAATTTCCATTGCATTTAATTTATAGGACTGGTCAATGGATTTTGAAGTTTTAGATCTACTAAATATATTTTCTAATCTATTCCGCGGCACAATATTAATAAGAAAATCTGCAATGCCCTTTTCTGAATCAAATCTTCGTTTTGACACTCACTCTAGACATCAATGAGGCAGACATTTCTGACCTTGCCATCAAAAGCTCCTACACGGAAGAGGAATGGAGCCAAGCACCCAGTGCTCTGTCAAGGTTGTCCCAACAGTGCTCAATTCATGAATACATCAGAGATCAGCAACTGTAGATGTATTGTTGCTCAAGGCTTACATGCTGAAAGGCAGTCTGGCGCATGTCAGTTCAGCAAGAGGGCCTTTGATTTATGATTTTGTAAGAAACAAATGTTCTTTTATTATTACTCTAGGTAAAAACAAGATGGGGGAAAACATTTTAGAAAGCAATGGTTTCACAAAACTCATGAGAAAAGCTGTCAGGTGCAAACTGCATTATTCTAAAATTTGAAGCATGATAAAATACTGATAAACTACTGAGCATCATGTGCCATAATTGTTTTAATATATGCGATATATATTCTGTGTCTAAGTTCCATAAACACTGAAAGAATACCAAAGCTTTTTATGTAGTGAAAAAAGAACCTTTATTAGAAATCAATTTTTTCAGCCCAGGTTTGTACAGCATTATCTTACATTGACATAACAAGCGATTCATTTACAGGACAAAAAATAAAACAAAACAAGGAGCTAACAGGATGTCAAAATGAAATTTTTCGAGAACCTAAATTCAAAATGTTCATAAGCAAAACTTTTAACTCATTCTGTGGGGCTTAAAAATACACGCACTGTAAATAGTGAGTACTGTATTACCTCGTTAACTTTACCGATTCTTAATTTTAGATTAGCAATGGTTTTCGGCAGTGCAGTCAGAAAAAAAGTGATTGTGTGTTTTCAAATGCACATGAAAACACACTCAGATCATAACAAGAAACAAACAGATCGTAACTATGGCAATCTCTTGCAAATGATATAACTACTAGTACAATATGCAGTAACACAGAGGATAAGTCATGATGACAATGTAACAAAGAAAACAGCCACAGAAACATTTCCCAGCGCTCCCCCTTTCTGCAAAGCAATGCACCTTGAATGCTGTATACTTCACTCGTTTTCAAACCGGCTGTATGGGTGGTCAGAGTCAGGAACAAGCCCTAGGAGAAAGAACACATCTTATGTATGTAGGCAAAGTAAACAGTCTTGCAGTGTTTGCAATATAAATGCTTCGACCAAATTAAAACATCAAATCCCAGTATCATGCTAAGAATCAATTCCCCCACAGCTTTGAACAAAACAGTAATTCTAGTAGTGTCTAAAAGGTACACAGATAACTTTATTAATGTAAAGTACATTGAAAAATTCTTATAGTTAGATATAAAGTGCTACCTCCTGAGAATACAATTTTCTAATTTAAAATATATACATATATCGGATTCAGCAGATGATTATTGTTTATCTTTAGATGAATAAAAACACAAAACAGTTCTCAAAGTAATTTTCATGCCAAGAAACCCAGTACAGCACATGCATCTGTGAAAGGAGTAAAAACATTCTTAAAGGTATCCTCTGATATTTTCACAGATCCAGCAACTGAAGATATTAAATTTGAAATATTCTCAACACTTATGAATTTCATTTGGCTTGTTATGCCCTGTGGTACAAACAAAATGAGGTTTTCTTTCTGCCCTTCCTTCTTTCGCTATGCTTCAGCTCAAATCCACAAGCTTGTCCAGGCCAACGTGAACTGATAGCCAAAGACAATCATTCCCAGTCCTGTCTTGGTCACCCGTTTGTTGGTGGTCCTGCCACAGAAAACATGTAAATCCAGCGGGATTATGCTACAGTTCATTTCTACCATGTGTGATGGTAAAGGAATCCTTTTTTACTTGAGATACTGATGAATGTTTTTGAGGTTGAAGCAAAATAATCATTTAACTGTCTTATGAAAAAGATTTCACATTGAACAGTGGTTGATCAGCTTGTTACCTAAAGTTATACCAATCCAACCTGAAGTTATTATTATTTTTTTTTGTTTTTCAACTCTAATGAAAACAAAACAAAAAGCACCATTTTCTGCTTTAGGAGTTTAAAGTGTCAACAATTTAAAGATTTTGTAATAGCATTTTTGGTTTGTCCCTTCTGAAATACTCATGTCCAATTATAGATATGTCCATTACATGGTATTTTTCAGCTTACAACATGCACATCTCTGAATACTTTCATTAAACATGATGGCTCTATCTTCAAAACAGATGATACAGTGTTGGTTAAAAGACCCACTTTAAAACAAAAAAAATCACTATCTTTTACAAATAAAATATATCAGGAAAGCAAACTAGCAGCTCTTAAATCACAGTGTTTACATACAACACTAAGTCATTTTCCAATTGCAAAATAATGAAGTGATTCTGGGAACACAAGGAGCAATAGCCATAAAATTCCTGCAGTCAGGAATAAACCATAGTCTCCATGGATTCCCCGAGGACAATGTGGCAGATTCTGACACCTGCACAGCATTATAAATGTGTAATTACCATTTAAACAGACTGGAGCTGGCCAATGAGAGGAATTTAAAACCAAATTCTATAGAGCCACCCTGAGGCTGACATTCAAGACAGGTTCATTTCAATCTGCATAGCCAAGTCAACAAAATCATGCCACTGAACTGTTCTGCCACTTAACACTGTAAGGCATTTCTAAGCCCTGCAGAGAAAAAGGAGATAAACCACACATCTTACTCAATCGTTTCATCATCTTTTTTTAAAAGACGATTGAGCAGAAAGTTATTTTTGTATGCTTTATTGATCACTAGATCCACAGACACCAGAAACCTATAACCCTGCAACTATGTATGCAAAATGTTCAGAAAAAGAAGACTCTTCTGTTTTTAGCAGTGGGAAGTTTTTTTTCCCCATCACTTGAACAGCAATAATGAAAGATAGATGTTCTTGCTTCTACAATTTCACTCATAATACTAACTGAGATTCACGGATTTTAAGGTTCAGCCATTTATTTAAAGGTAAATAGGTGAGGAGGTCCTTATAACAGATATAACCATCGAATTTCTAAACAGTAATGCAGGATAATTGATTCAATTTCAATCAGAAAATAAAAAAAAAAATCTCAGTTGTATTATGTGACTTTCATTTGAAGTTAGCTTCTTTGTAAAATGTTAAACGGTCATTATGCCATTTATGCATTATAAAGATTTTGGCATGAGCAGACATATCTGCCTTGATTTAGTTGACATATAGCAATGACATCAGCTCTGATTTAGGCCTGTTGCCAAAGATGTCTTCTCATGGAGCCCAAGCTGTAGAAAGGTCAGAAAGCAACTCAGGAGGATTGATGAAGGGCAGAGCCCTTCGACTGTCACAAAATGCACCACAGCAGGGGCTAAACATGGGAGCTGACTCTTATTTGCAACTAAAATAAAACAATTTAAGAAGTGAAATACCTAATTTCGTAAAGTCTTCCCAATGAACTATAAAGTACAACAATTTATAAGCTGATCACAAAATAAACATATTAAAATCATTTCAGGTGTTACTGTGTAATGATGAGTAATGTAATAAGTGAATATAATCATGTAATAAGGGTGCTGTCATTCTATTTAAAAAAGTATTGACCATATAAACTCGTGTTTAAGAGTAACTTTTAAAGAGTAAACTGCAGGACTAACCCAAAGAATTTCAATTTCAGAAAGCCTTAATCAAACATATTTGTGTGTGCCAATCTTGCTTAATAAAGCCACTGGTACATACCATACTTTTTGCGGATTTCATCATGCCTAGATTTTCTTTCTGCCTTCCTGCAAAAAAAAATACTTTTCAGTTTTGATTAAAACACAAATAATGAACAGCACAACAGGTACAGCAACAGCAGAGAAAACAAGATCATTAAAAACTGCTTCCAATCAGGAACAAATACCACATCTGAATGTATTTCCCAATGCAGTGCCACTAAGAGACTAAAGTGACACTTGTATTTTACCTTATGATGTAGCTTACAAAAACAGGCTTAATTAATATTCTATTGATTCAAATGGTAGCAGAAACATGATTTTTGAAACTGAATAAGCAGAGATTAATAAAAGAAAGAAGGTATTACACAATGTGCTGCATCAGCATATCAAATCACATTGTTCATCTGGAAGAAATGTAAGGTCCCCTTAAATTCTTTCAAGGCTTCTTTCTGCAGTTATTTAATACCATGAGATCTTCTCATGGTATTATTATCTTCTGAAGATGTATGCAAGTATCACAAAACAATCTGTATGTGACTGAAAACAAAGTACTGTCAAGTCAGGCAGATGAAAACCATTCTATAGCTCTGTAGGCAATGATATTTATTAATTTAAGGAGTCTGGCTTTCATTTTTAAATTATTTGATAATGTGAACATAATGTGTTCCTTTTGACACAAGATGAAAACAATCTCCTAGAGATGTTTTATTGATGATGGGGGAGGGGTACAAATTCAAAAGGCCCTGAAACACAGATCTTAAGTAAATTAAAGATCAGAAGATGAAAATGAAGTGACAGTCTGCAGTACAGCTGGGTGCAAATGTAAAACCACATGGGCAAAGAGGCCTGATTCCAGGCATCATGCAACTCTGAATCAACCTTAAAAAAACAAAATGGAAAAACCATAGGGAATTTTTTCTTTGACTTACAGCAAATACACATTCCCACAAATCGCAGCAGCATGGACTGCTCTATTTGTATTACAGTAGTGAAATTGAGATTGCCACAGAATAAGAATTCATAGAGTATCACATTTCTTAAAATTAAGATAGTAGTTTTATTAAAGGCTCATTTTTTTCACATTAGTAAAAAACGTTTATCACAATTTCCTTTTCTGTAAATTGAATTATCTAACTAGGCTACAAATATTGCCCACATTTAATAATAATTAAAATATATTTTATACTTTATTGCATGTGGAGTTTTGCAATGTACCATTTTAACATGCTTTTAAATATTTTTCAAAACAACCTACAACACTTTTTTATATCTATGGTGGTTTAGACTAAAGTCTTGTCTTATTTGAGATCATACCATTGTACAGAACAAATACTGGATTTTGCCCATCTAGAAGATGATTTTTAACAGTTTCAGTCTTACAAATGCATAATAATGCAGTAAATGACTATGAAATGTGGAGGTCAACTGAAGTGTTAGAAATAGATAGATAAATAGAAGTATAGCTCTAAAGATTAAAATCAGAGTGTATTTGTCAATGTCCACAGTCTGGAATACTGTACTAAGAATGCTCGAAAATTATCTATTACATGTAGGAGCAGTGAATACTCATGGCAGTAAAAACATATAAGTCACTGAGCCAAGTCTATTCACAAATGTACATGTAAAACATTTTTCTTCTTAATTCAAACACTCATCTTGAGACAATGTAAGGAAACTGAACAGTCTGACCTAAACTCTCAACACTAACACCTGACGTGCAGAAACAGCAATAGTAACTATGTGTTACTACTGTAGATGCATATGTATCTATCAGATGACCAGGAATAGTTATTACCAGCTCTAAAGAAGTCTGATTAAAAGGCTCCAAATTAAACCTTATATTATGATTTCACTATAAAACCTAAAAAGTAATATAATGATTGGGTATCAACATTTTAACTTCATACACTGAAATATTTGTGTACCATTAAAATTTCATTTTTCCCAACAAGTTAGAAATAGTAATTAAATCTAGCTTTTTATCCACTTTTTTCAGTCAGTCTGAATTCTAGTTTTAGAATTGACACTCCCTGACAGTGAATGCATCGATGTTAGGATTCTTTTCAGTTTTTCATTTGATCTGTTCACTTTGTGTTAATTTTTTTGTGATGCAATTTTAGTGATAGCACATAAGTTGAATGGAACCAAGGAATATGGATTTCAGTTCATGTGCTTTATAAATTTGTTTTCTGCTTCATCCATATCAATGGTCTATGAACATACAACACATAAAGCATTAAAAGCACGATGCGATGGGATCACAATTTCCACCTTTGTAGTCTCACTCATGTTGAAAACATTTTATGCTTCTGCAACCTTTCCTTCCATACTCTAGAAATGAGAAATGCTGAATTTTCCAATATTTCAGATACTCAGTGCTTTCTACAAAATGCAGGACTTGATTGAAGTTATCTGCAGAAAGGCTAGCAGCCCTGGGCATGTCTGTAAACGGTATTTCCTTCTTCGGCATGAAGATATATGACCAATTCAGTATAATTGTGATTGCCGTCACCTACTGGCAACTACAAAATAACCCCTGAGGATATTATAATGACCTTCTTCAGAAATGCACTGGCACATTTAATTAAGATTGAATCATTAGCTTAATGCAAATACATGGAGATATTAATGTCTGATTAATAGGGCTATGGACAGAAATCAAGTTATAATTACATGCAAAGCATTTGCTGAACAAAACATGAAAAATGAATACTCTCCAGCTCCAATGATAGAAATATATATGCAAATGAAGCTACTGTAACAGTTCTCATGTCATTTAACCCTGCCTAATGCTCTGAAATCTATGCATTACTGGAATGAAACGGAGTGGATCTCATTTTAATGTGGCTTCTTTCTGCCGATGCCGTGTCCTTATGTGAACTCTTCCAATGTTTTTTCATTTAAACCAAGTGCCTTCTGCTAGAGCCAGGGGGGTTCTGCTCAGTTTA
This sequence comes from Atractosteus spatula, assembly GCF_055471065.1. Taxonomy (NCBI): domain Eukaryota; kingdom Metazoa; phylum Chordata; class Actinopteri; order Semionotiformes; family Lepisosteidae; genus Atractosteus; species Atractosteus spatula. Next base: position 41,561,680 of record NC_142717.1, on the reverse strand, counting down.
AAAGCTGAGTGGAGGGCCCCAGAAGGGGGAATAACTTACCCTTATTGGATATCCAATGGTAAAACATTAAAAAAAAAAACGACATTGAAACTACATTGAAAAAGACATTGTATCTGTAGAGTTGGTTAACTGATCCTTACAATGAAATACTAAGGTCACCTTTCCCTAAGTTTTGTTAAAAAAGGGAAATGTATTTTATTAAAATAGAATATTAATATAGTCACAGTATCCCTTTTAGCCCAGTGAGAAAATAAAATACAGATTTAAGCAGTAAGATGCTGAGCTCCTTGGTATATAACATTGGGTTTTCTAGTCTGTAAAGAACAGGTGTCTGCTTTCTACACAATTACAGGTTTCAAATTAGCCATGCACATCACATTTAGTTATCTGCACTGTGACTGACCACATTCTGGAATTAGAAAAAATATATATTATCTCCTGCAGCCAGTATTAAAACAACTTAATAAGCTAAACCTTACTTTTAAATCCATTTTCTCCATGTGTTGCATGAGCAATATTATGCCTAAATGTTCAACAAATGGTGCCTATGTTTTCCATAACTTTAATGGGTTCTGATTTCTCAATTCCTTAATGAAAAACAGTTGGGAAGTTGAGAGACACGCAGTTCAGAAACACTGCAATGCCTATTAATTCCAAAACATCAATATCAACTGGTTCCACCATGAGCCACCAGATTATTAAAGGGAAACTTATTATCTCAGTGCTTAATTGGGCCTTGCCCTTCATCATAAAGCTATTCATAGCCAATAGTAACTGATGTTCATATTAACCTGTTGCAGCAACATATTTAACTCTATTAATAGCAAAGGAAATATTAACGCTTGTATAAATGTTACTGAAAAAATTAAATAGCAAAATCTGATCTAAAGAACTTCTTTTGTCAGCATGTATTGTTTTAAAATGCTGAAATTGTTTTAAAACTCAACTGTGCCCTCACTTTCTTGCGATTCCCTTTGTATTAAAATATATAGTCTTGATTTGGTCTGTAGGAAGGAAGATCAACCGGATTTTGAACATTTTAAAAAAATCACAGCTTTAAATACAAACCTTTTGATTTAAAACATGTTTTAAATGCAAACACTTTTGGATTTGATAATCAACTGATTTTAATTCATCCTATTATTTAGTTTGCATCCAATTACATTTTTGGATTATTTGCTTGACTACTATAATCGACACATATTTAGCAACGGTAGTTACTTTAAGGATATTAAACGATTATTGATTTTTTACCAAGGATAGTTTAATAAACTTAAGGAAACAATAGTGAATTAGGAAAATATGCAGAAATATTTTCGAGAAGTATCCATATTTCAAAAATACATAGTTATGGCTTATTCAAATATTATTTTTAAAAGAGTTTCCACTTTTCCATATTCAAATAGCATTTCTATGCCACTGATATACATATTAGCCTTTCTGTGCAAGTCTTCATTGGGTTCTGCACAGTGCACAAGGCCCAGCCTCCAGCTGCCATAGTTATGTTAATCATGTCTTGGCTGCTCATTTCGATATAACGGGGCTCTGCATCTTTTATGCTTTTGTCTCCTGCTTTACACACACTAATTGATTCCTGATTCTGTTAAAAAATGTAATTTCCCACGTTAAGGTATGCTTCCTATAAAAACTATGTTATTGTTGAAAATGAAATATTTTGTTAAATTCTCTTATATTGTTATATGGGGAAATATTATTCACAACTGAATGGGAATAAAGGAGGTAGGGAAGTGCATCAGAGTTAGGAAGTGCGCAGATTTCTAACCTCAGTTTTTCAATAGCATCAATGAATCAGGTGACAGCTACAGTCCTACAGTAGGTCAATCCTTGCTGGCCCAAGTCCAGACTTTTCGGGGCCATCTCGAAGCACTGAAAATACACAATGTGCCCCAGCACTCCGACGGACTTTTTGTTTATCACTTAAGCAGCATTTCATGCATTTTTAAAATGAACAGAAATCATACCTATGACTACTGAGGTACAGACAAGGGATTCACTCTGTACCCCCCCAGATCTACTGCCTACAGATCTACCCAATGATGTCTGTTAAATCACAGACATCACTTCTCAGTGACGAGTCAAGAGCCACTGTAAGGGCTCTTTTCAATTCAGCTCAGACACTGGGGACCCGCTCCAGGAATCTCTGACTTGCGTGGCTCATCTGCTCTCTGGGCATACGTTTAGTGGTTAACCCAGTTGTGAGTCTCTCTCTCAAAACACAATCCCTACACGAGGCCATTGGCCACCGCTGCCACACCAGCATCCCTCCTGCATGAACGCTTCAATTAAACTACAACAGCATTTAATATTCAGATGTTCTCAAAATGAAGCTGTAAAATCATGACAGCAAAATTACATTTATATAACCCTAATGCTCTGAAAGTTGTAATTAGTCAGTTAGAAACACTGTCGGCTGCACTGTTCCTTGGATACTGGGCTCCAGAATGTACAAAAAAAGCCACAGTGCAGAAATGACCTCATCCCAACCTCAACTGTGTAACCAGAAAACAGCAGTGGAAAATATTCCCCAAGCTAAATGTCAGGGGACAAACACTGCAGACATCAATAATCTCCCAGTCCTTTCAATTCCCTAAAAATATTCTGTCTTGCATATTTTTATGTGCAAAAAGTAAGAACTTCAGTGATCTCTAAAAATGCTATTATGTTACGATTCTCGTGCAGTTTTTTTTCTAAAGTGGCTTCCTGACCAGGTTAATGGAGGCACACCCACCGGATCTAAAAAAATAATACTTTGCTGCTTCTTCTTCTCCGGCCTCCATAAGTTCCACCATGAACATGGAAAAAAGCCGAGTCCAAGACAACACAAGATTAATACTTCCTCTGCAATTCCATTTTCAAAACCATACGCACCGCTCTTCGGAGCGCTGCCGGATTTCCTCCCGCCTTCGGGACAATCTTTCCTCATCTCTGTCCAATCTAGAGAAAAGAATTAAAATAATTACTCAGACTTAAAGTCGGTCGCTTTGAAGTACAAACTTCAAATGTTTTAATATGGAATGGAACAAAGCACATTCTTAAACTTATCTACAGTTAAGCTCACCTTATGACTATATTCATATAAGACATGTTACCGATGAGTATTTAAACTCTCTGTCATCTAAAAAGTGCAAATTAGAAATTTAAAGTTTAAGTTAATATGCATAACTACAGTATAATGACTTTAAATGCCCATTTGATGAATGACCTGAGCAAGGGGTTAGCTTTCTCACAGTCCTAGAGATTGCTTGGTCATATTTTAGGATCTATCTGGTCCTAATTATGTGACACTGTTTGTGGTAAAGGCTTTATTAGGGTCTAAGAGTTAGTGCAGTGTGGGAGATGCAAAACATGCAAAGCGTTAGAGATAAAGGCTGGAATTTTCCAAGCTTTAAAGCCACAGTGTCATTCAGCATGTCTTCCTCTGAAGATCAAATTCAATTCTGACTTCAGAATCTGATAAGATAACTAATCCACAGAAAGGTGTTCTGGTAAATTCAATAAAAGTAATTTGAATAAAAAACAGCAATTTTAAGCAACACTTTCTACATCTTACCCCTTACAAATCAAGGCTAGACTGATCTTATTCTTCAGTGTCAGGATGATGGCCATCTGCTACATTTTAGACATTTTGCATCAGCTGAACATTTTTTTTCAACAAAGCTAGTATTTTCAGACCATTTCTAACTCTTTCTACCACACTGCTTTAAATTTCACAAAATATATTCATTTATTATATTTAAATATACCACAAATACTAACAATAGACCCCAAAACAAAGATGATAAGATTCTTAACCTGTGGTTTGTATAATCTTGTAAAATTAAAAATGTATGGCAATTTTATGTCTTATTTGACATGAGGCCCACATTGTAGTATCTAATACTAGAATACCCTTTATACATCATGAATAGCCTACCTGTATATATAAATAATGGATAATTGATTATATAGTTTATATTATATGCATGTTCATGCAGCATTTTCTTTGTTATGTATTCTTTGTTATGTAGCCCTCATGTAATAATGTGTTATTATTTTAGCTTCTTCCAAACTACTGTGTATCAGTCAGGTATAAGCAAAAAGGCTAAGTAAAGACAGAGAAACGAGAGATTTACCCTGCATGAAATGGTCTATAAGACAGCTATTATTTCTGGGAATAATGTGTGCAGCATTTCTTTTCTGAGTTCCACAAAGCACTGCATATTCATAGCACCCTCACTGGCAGGGTCTGTAAAGCCTATAGGAGACGTATCGTCACACAGCTCGATTGTAAGTCCACTGAAAGCTCACAAAAGAAAGCTTCTATCAACGTGTTCCTGGAGAGCTGATTTGCTTTGGGAGCACAATCATGGAACCAGCCACAACCAGAATGTTTGGAGAAAGGAAATTACCCTGAAGAGCTAGTCCTGCAGCAACACCAGCAGCAGCAGACAGTAATACTTAACAAAATGGTTCCACCCACCACAGCCATGGCAATAATGAGGGCTTCAAAATTCACTGAAAGAACAAAACAAGGAGAGTGTGATAAGGCAATACAGAGGGAAAATGCTTGATAATACCTATTTTTATTTAGTCACAAAGAAGCAAAATTGTGAGAAATACACTGCGCAATTCACAGTAAATTGTCTGCTGCCCACATAGAAATAACCACTCTTTCAATGCAATACTGCCACCTTCTGGCCACTTTCTGTTACACACAAAACAAATTCAACTGCAGAAGAGATCAGTCACAAAACAACACACTCATTCCTCTGCTATACTGTATGGATCTAATAGTTAAGTGCATCCTAAAACGGGCATCACTGTCAGAATTTTGGCAATATAATGAGACTGGTTATCATATATTTGGCAGCCTACTGCTACATCATTCAGTTCAGTAATGAGGGCAAATAGAAAATAAAAAATAAAGAGAAAAAAATAATAACATAAATGTCTCTAATTCTTTAACAAAAAAGATAACTAATGACTTGGGACTATTTATGTCTAGATGATAGCCTCAATATCCAGCTCAGTATGCCTTCAGTCCTTGTAAACCTAGCACTCCAATTAAGCCATCAGCATTCTCGGAATTCATCGGCATTCTCCTGCCATGCACTTCTAATCAAAATCATCTACAGGGGATTCTTAAATTCAGGGTAAAATCTGAAATTGCACATGTGTGACTCGAAATAGGGTCTTTCAAAATACTTACCCCAGCACACCCCCCATCGGGCCTGAGACAGGCTGCACAATGATGCGGGAGGAAGTAGATTTTTGACAGGGTAATCTAAGCAGGTATTGTTGGTGTAGCACCACAGGCACTGTAGAAAGAAAATCACAATTCAAGAAAAGGAAGAAAAATACCCAACAACTGCCAGTCTGAGTATATAAAGGATTGCCCCACTCCTATTATGGATATTACAAAGAACTTGAGGTGGTGATGGACCTTTAGCGATGATCTCAAAATAAACACCACTGAATCACTTTTCCTGATAAAATGAATTGGAACATATTCATACACACACATTACAAAATCAAGTAGTTCAAGCAGGTAGCTGCGTCAGCATGCGCAGGCTGCAAAGGGACAAGTAATGGTTTATTCCATGCTGGAAAGAGAAGAAAAGAAACACATTTTTGGCTGTGGAGCCACACCTGAAGAAGGCTCCACAGCCGAAACGTTGTGTTTCTTTTCTTCTCTTTTCAGCATGGAATAAACCTTTACTTGCTCCTTTACAAAATCAAGTGTACACATCTGATTGTACTTAAACATTTTTCTAGACTGGGTTTAACATCCCCTACTGCCAATAAAATCTAGTTTAAAATATATGTAAAAGAGATAAGGCTGAAGAGTCTAACAATATTTAAGGAAAAACGTGTTTTACATTATCCTTGTCATTACAATGTTTTAGACATTTGAGACCACAGCTGCCCTCTTGTGGTGAAACTCATGCACACAGGAAAACGATTTAAGATGGGAGATTTTAAAAACAGTTTGCAAAATATTTTCTTCCTTATCCTACCTTGTTACAGTTTCAAATATTTAGAATTTACAAATCAAATTATGCAACTATTATTTTACATATTTGTAATTTAACACTGTTGTCTGTTTGATGAAAGCTATCGCACAACAAAAGATAAAGGACAAATACCAACATTTATTTTCTCTCCTCATATTTACCAAATGTAACTATTTTATCTTCACATTTTTCTGCCACTGTTTCAGTTTGCAGGGTAGGAAGTGTTCTGCTCTCAGATATTCAAAGCCTATTATAAAAACATTGCTTTTTCTGCAAATTTTTCATTTATTTTTGTGAATTAAAATACTTTTGCACTTCTCAAAACATTTCAGCTTTATGACACAAAAGAGTTTTTAAACTAACATGTTACTCTGTGTATCACTTGTCAGTAAATTTCCTGTGCTATTGTTATAAGAGAAGCAGGTCAAGATTATAACAAATGAGAAAGCAACTTGTTCAAGGTGTTTACTTGTTCTTCACCAGACGTGCATGAGCACAGCTAAAATAATAATATTACACTGTATAAAATGCATATATTCTATTTTCTAGAATATCTTCCAAGCATTCAAATTTCAATCACAGCAGATCCAGTGGCATGTTACTTCAATAGAAATGATTGCAATGCTGATGTCCCTGTAGTTTGTTAAATCAGTTTTAAAGAAAACTTCTCTTGGTAGGAAAAAATGAAAGAGAGCTGATCTTTACACTGGAGGCTTTGGAAACTCCTGGAATGAGCATTCCACTCTGACATCATAAAGGCATTACCTGCAGAAGTTTTGAAGAAGTTTACTGCTCTGTGGTTATACAGCAGAACTTGGCACTGAGCCTATTGACAGAAATGACATCACCCTCTTGAGAGAATGACGCTGTGTGAACTCTGAGCCCCTGAGCAGCAAGATTTAATTTTGACAGAGTCAAAACAGAACTGCACTCATCAGTTACATTCTTTAATAATTTGTGGAAGAAGAAATTTTAACCAAACCAAATGATCACTTTACTTATCACTTAAACCTCCTGCATAACAAAAAAAAACTTCCTTTTCTTTTTCAAACTCTACCAGCTGCTACATACAGTAACTCCTTTCTCCCATGAAAAAGTCTAAACAGTTCCCAATCACTACAAAGCAGTTTATACCAACCTGCAATTAGTGGCAGTGAGCAAATCACTTTCAAACTGGTAACAAACTTAACTGGTATGTCTTTTTAAAATGAACATGACACATGCTACAAGTGGTACTGAAAGGATGATGACTTGTTACATAACGAAACATTAATAAATGTCTAATGTAACTTACCGAAACATTCTTTAAGCATTCTTCACAGGATTTCTGAGAAAATGTAGAGCAAGCTGGAATTAAAAATGGAAAAACATTGGATAAGAGCTGGTATGGTTTTGCTGTGTATAGGTATACACACTGTAGTGTGCAAAGAAGTAAAATGCTATAGCTATGATGATATATAATCCTGAGCCCTGAACAATACAAACACCACAGACAATCCAAACAAAACATGAAAAAATGTATATGAATTACATGAGAAAGGATGAAACACAAAAGATATGGAGCAAATGAGTTTTAAAAATCACTGCAAGAAAGAGGGAGCTATCACGGAAATGGGCTGAATACACAATCATACTGTCACTGGACAAGGAGTCTGGATTACATTTCCAAAGACAGAGACAAAACTAGACAGCCTCTCAGGAATCAAGTTATGTGCAGGAGCAAGACAGACACAGAAAATCAAACAGAAACAAGAAATACCTTGAATTATATGTAATTACACAGACCTCAAATTAAAAATCAACTAATCTGTCAGTATATAATTAAGTGAGGAAATGTCTAAAAAGGTTTAATTGCACCTCCCAGTACCCCATTCTTTAAGGAAAAACAGTGGCCGTTCTTTTCAGCGGTTCTTCAGCTGTCCCTTCTCCTGCCACTTGAGGGAGTCACAATGGCCACAAGCCCAGAGGACACAACAGCTGCCCTAATATTGAAATTAAACCAGACTTCCTTGGAGGTGGTAGTGTAGAAAGTTTCGGAATTTAAACCTTTTCTCAAAAAATGTATAAAACACAACACAGTAAAGTGGCAGGATATGGACCATGGACAGAGAGATATAAAACCAGGAGGAGAAGGACAGAACCATGAGAAGACTCCTCCTGAGGCAGAACACAACCAGGCAAGTCGAGCCCTGAAGAAGGCATATCAAGGCTTTAGGCACGTGTCCGCTCTCTCGTGTTGACTTCAAAATCCTCATGCTCTACAGTAAGTCTCTTCATGGCTTGGCACCTCAGCACCTGTCTGACCGATTCCTACTGATTCTGGTATCCTGCTTGTCCCCCAAGCTCGCTTTCCTTCAATGGGCGACAGAGCCTTCTCTCGCTGCGCCCCAGAAGCTCTGGAATTCTGTCCCTAAGGATATCAGATTCACCCTTCCCAAGCGCTTTCAAATCCAGACTCAAAGCCTTCTTCTTCAGTAAGGCTTCATCGGTTGTCTTCATTCTAAACTCCGTTCTTAATTGTGCTAACTTTGCTACCTTTTCTCCTTGTTAACGTTTTTTTCTCTTACTGTGAAGTGCTTTGAGAAGTTACTTCTATTATTCTTACTATTATGATTGTGGAAATATATAATCAGTTTATATTCTATTTGAGGTATCTACCATGTTCAGTGATGAGCTATTAAAAATGGGGAAAAGGTTCCAGTTTGCTTAGAATCCTCTAGGGACTGATTTGGTGCTGTGTGAGGCCTTTCATAAACAGGTTCCCTCCTTGAGTTTTGCTTCCTTATTCTGTAAAAGGAAGGGCCCTCAATGACAAAGAAGGTTCAGTAAAGCTTCTCAGAAAAACAAAATACAAAAGAATGTTATGAATTATAGGACACAATTTGGCCCATCTAGCCTGTTAGTTAATTAGTAAAAACTGAGAATCTTATCCAGCTGTTTAGCAAGCTACGATGCATCAGACGTTAGATCAAGGTCCAAATTAAAAAGAGGAGTTCTCTGGATTTTTAGACTTAATTGGGCTGCTCTAATGGCCTCAATGAGTGCAATGAACATTACTGTTTGTCTTAATTTCGAGGCCTGCTTGGTATAGTCTTGCCCTGTCATGTGAAAGTGATGAATCTGGTGGAAAAGCAAAGCTATGCAAACTACTATGAATCACATGAGATCACTGCGTCTGCCACAACATGCCACACCACCTACTTGACAGTAAATTCAGTCACTGTAAATGCACACAGGTAAACTGATACACTGCCTCTGGAGAGGAATACCTGCTCTGGAGCTGCAGGTAGCAAGCGGCTAACAACTCTTATTGTCGTACTACTGTGCTTCAAATAGGGACGAACAGTCAGAAAGCAGATTTAAACCGAATCACACAGAGTAGTGTACGTAGATTAAAGTACTTAACAAAAACAATGGCTCTTTGTTATCCTTGTTCCTCCTCCCCGTTTAATATGGGTACTAAAGAGTACATCGAGCCTATCACGTCCGCGAAACCAGCTCTTCTGATGTGCTGAGGCAAGTATTTTTTTCAGCTTTGTTAGTAATAGGAGCCTACATAGATAGGGGTTATACAGCCCTGCAGTACAGTAGCACTTTACACAGCTGCTGAAAGCAACTCCGTCACCTGATCTTGACTCGGAGTAATTTCAAAACCCAGGGAGCACTTCAGTACTGTACTATCAAAAGGAGATACCAGTGACAACAGGTGAATAAAATAAACGCTACTGGTATGGTGCACTAGTCTAAACTGCATAAACCCGTAAAGAAATGAGCAATAGCATCCACATTTATAAACCGCCAGAGAGAAGGGATAAACTTACGCTTATGTGGTGGTGGAGGGGCCGACGTCGAGCTCTCCGCCTCAGAGAAACGGAAACAGCTCACGAAAAATAAACAAACCGAAGCCGCGATCTGTAACTTCCTCTGATAGCGCATTGTCCCTTCTTATTCTGGACGATGTTGCATTGGTTCTACACAATTGTCCCCGTCAGTCAGAAACGGATATATCTTTCAAAAGCCAAACGTCGCTTGATACCCCAGCTGCAGACGCCGAGATTCGCCACTTTCGCACAGAAGTTCCTGGTCGCTCCTCGGGGGGGCTGGCAACTGCGCATGCGCCGTCAGCCCGGGCCGTGCACCGCAGGCGGATGACCGTGCACGCGACGCTGTGTTGTACAGGCGACTGCCGCGGTCCGGTTTGCAAAGTTGCAAAAAGTCTTCCCCCCTCTTCATTTCAAAATAGGAAAATGACATTCTGCGGCAGGTTGGAGTGCAGAGGTTGATCGGACCTCTAGATATCTGGGTGCAGAGGTAGATCGGACCAAGTGAATCTTATTCTAAAAAGAAGTTCCTTTTATTGTGGAAGAGTAGTAATAATAATATATTTTCCGCTATGGATGGAGAAGAGAGCTCCGAGAGCGCATTGCCCCGATGTACTATTTCCTATCCTGATTTACTGGGCATCCTGAAGCAGTAGAGCACCACAGCTTAAGACATCACAGAGTTCAATGTTGTGCATCCTCAGACTGCTGGGTTTAATTATACTGTAGGTATGAATGTATAATACAAGCAAAATCATAGTACATAGTAGGAAGGACAAATGATTTAAAAAACTTAGTTATTTGTTCCGTTATGTGTTTTAAAGCGTGGTTGCAGGCACATGCCCTATTTTTTTAGAGCGGTATCCTTACAAATTGAAATGTATATAGCACTGTCTATTACGGAGCATGATGCTTTACAGGACCACAGGTAAGCTACTATTTCATTACAGCACTGTATTGACGGCATTCTCAAATGCACTTTGCTATGGAGAAACCGTTTCATTGACATAGACATAAGGAAACTAAAATGTATAGTAAATACGCCACAAACCCCTGTCAAATTAAAAAAATATATATAGACTCGGAATACAAATCACAAAAATATCTCAAGCACCGAACTTTACATTGCCAGCAGCAGCTATATCACCCCACAGCTCAGCAGTCCCAAGATGGGAGACCTCCTGGGAAAGCTAAGGTTGCTGCTGGAAGAGGTGTTAGTGTCGCCAGCAGGGGGCGCTCACCCTAAGGTCTGTGTGGGTCCTAATGCCCCAGTATGGCAACGTGGTCACTATACTGTAAAAAAGGCGCTGTCCTTCGTATGAGACGTAAAACTGAGATCCTGACTCTCTGTGGTCTTTAAAAATCCAAGGCCGTTTCTGGAAAGGAGTAGGGTTGTAACTCCGGTGTCCTGGTCAAATTTCCCCCCTGGCCTTTACCAATAATGGCCTCTTAATAATCCCCATCTATGAACTGGTTTCATCATTGTGTTCTCCACTGATAGCTGGTGTGTGGGGCGTTCTGGCGCACAATGGCTGCTGTCGCATCATCGACAAATGGGGCCTGCACACTGGTGGTGGTGGAGGGGAGTCCCCATTGCTTGTAAAGCGCTTTGAGTGGAGCGTCCACTTACGCTCTATAAGTATAAGGAGGATGATGATGATGATGATGATGATGGTTGTTGTTGTTGTTATTATTATTAAAGATTGAGTTACACCATAAAGTTTGTTACGCATTCTGTCACTGAAAGCATGCGTTACCCCTGATTCAACCGAAATCAATACTAGAATCTTACTTGATCGAATGGCTTGAACTGCAATGTCCCCCGCTGAGTGATGTTTCGGTGCTATGAAGGAGGTTAGGTGTTCGATCGGAAGGTACCCGCTGTGAAATTAGTATGACCACGAGCGCACAAGCGCAGCCGGCCGCATTGCTGAATCCAGATGCCTAATGAGATCTATGTTTTAGGGCTTAGGGGATATCATGATCATCAATTTCATTAAGAAAGGTTGCTGATGAAAGTTGTTAGGATCACGGGAAGGCTTTGAAGATTAGTTGGTCGCAAGCTCATTAGGTTTTATGGTATATTTTGTTAGTGTATGCTATGCTTAAATCTTTATAGTGCATTCTGGCGGTTTCATGAAAATGTTATTTGGAAGCGAATAAAAATCCATTATGCTGTTTTCTAAAATCTATACTAAAGCACTAAGAGAAAAAATAAAACCCCTAGTGTTTTAATTCCCCCCCCCCCGATCCCTATGTTCATCTTGATAAATATAAAGTTTTTTTAATGTCGGGATTTATGGATTTACATTGATCTAGTCGTAAAGTAAAAGTAAATGCATTTATATGGGGGAATTTAATTATATGAAGCACAGAAATAATCGAAACACCCCTTTTGAACTATAGATACCTCCAAACCTAATCTTTCTGTGTAAATAGGGTATTTGTACAAACTTTAAAGTTTGTAGCCCGTAAAAACTCGTAATTCCCATCGCGTTTTACAACTCAATAGGAACTAATGTGTACTGGTGAAGTGTGCAGTCAGGAAAGTTAAAAGTGATGTACGGGAGAACTCACGTGTTTTAAAGCTTACTGTACCAGCCTGATGAGCACGTTTTGTGCAGCGGTGTTTGAATAACGCTTATCACGAAAAATCAGGTTTGTCTTTTCCGAAAACTCGTACCGCAATGTTAAAGTTTTGTATTTGCTAAAACAGAACGACTGCTGTACCATTTCTACTAAAATATCGGGGTTTCGAGCAACAGTTATTATTTTAAAGCGTTTTAAAGAAGTTGTTAAATTTTTCCGGTTGTGAAACCATTTCTGTGTGTATTAACTATTACGTCAGTTTCACTATTAGCAATATCAGACATCTTTATGCAATGCATAAAATATAAAGTGGATTTTTTTTAAATCACGCAAGTGTGCATCTATATGTAATAATTATTGATTATTAATATATATGTACATTATTGATTATTTCGACGAGTTTATATTAAATACTAGCATTTAACAATAAAAATAATGCAATGAAGTGTAGAATTATCTCCTGTAGTCAAAGTTTATGGACTTTTTCATATTTTACATAATGATAATGTCTTGTTTGCATTTTAATACGTTTTATAACTTGTAAACTCAAAAATGTCAAAACTCTTCAGTGACATGAAATGGCCACGGATTGTGATAAAGGTATTTTTCGTTTCTTGAAGGGAATAATGGAGGAGCAAAAGACCAATGAGACTTCAGAGGAGAAAGCTTCAGTAATAAATAATAGCGACAAAGGCATCGCGGCCATTAAGGCTCTGTAAGTACGCTAACTAAAACATTTAAGTTATACATTAACTATGTCATATTCCCTGTTCTTTAGGCGGCGCGGGTTTGTTTAAGATTTCCTGAATGGTTCGGGAAGTCCGTAATAAAGAGTCTTGAGCATAGCTCAGAAAGTGTTTTAAAGTGTTATTTTAGGAACAGAGGATTTAAATTTCTATTTCCAGGTGTCCTGGATATGTAAACTAATTTTTTGTAACTAAAACACTAAAGATAGGATGTATCTAATAGTAGAGTACATTTTTTTTAGTGCGCTTAATCCTAAGGGATTCCATATTTCTAGTGTTGCACCTTTTAAACATGAGTACATATGCAGTCTACTGTATGTTCTACTATATGCTAATAAAAATGTAAATCCCCAAAAGTATAGTTTTCAGATAGTGCACAAACAATTAATGACATTTTATGTTTTGGAAATGTTTGTCTTTTCTTAATAGGCCTTTATTTAAACAGTCTATACTATAGATATTTTACTAACATACTAATTTAACAGTATTCCTTAAATAGAAAATGAGTAGCTTAATGAGTCTCTTAATGCAGCAGTTTCTCAGTGCAGTGCATCTCCTGGAATTAGGTACCAACTTTGTTGAAAGTTAAAGGAGCAAGCAGTGTGTAAACGTCTGTTTTGTTCTGTGGAGTTATGTTAACCTTTTATTCATGATGTGAACTGCCTTTGATGCTAAATGTATCCCTAATCTAATTATTATAACTAAACCAATACATTATTGAATGATTAACAAAAATTTAGTGTTAAATTGCTGTGCGCTGTGAAAGCAATAATTTCTAATGCAGTGGCTCATTGTGTTAGACATAGAAGTATCAGAAAGCAGTTAATTGGAATTCACAATACATAGATGTAGCAGTTTTGTCATTACAGTCTGAACATTTGGATTAGGATGCTTGAGTTCAAATATCTCACAACTTTAATAGGCTTCACCCCATTCTATATAAATTGAATTTGAGAACTAAGTTTTGAAACATTTTGAACTTTAGGATTCTCCTACTTACTTATAAGGCACCGAATACTCTAGGTTATATTAAGTGTTTTCATTCATAGTCCTACGCAAAGTTTGAGATCTCGTGGTTTATGCCTTGTTATCTCTACCAAAGACTAGGCTCCACACACTGGGAGATCGAACCTTCTTGTTTGCAGCATCAGTCTGTGGAGAGCGCTGGCTAAATCAGTTGTAGACAGCAACTGGTGCCATTTTGAATACGCGCTTAAAGACCTACCTTTTCACTAAAATTGACTTTGCAATTTGGTTTTATTGGGCCAGTTCACAGTCCGTTTATTTTCTTGTTACGTCGATGTATTTTACTTGCATTTTCTATTGTACAGCATGTATATTTATAAAACGCTACACACCACTTATTATATCCAGGTACAGCACGACCAAAGAGAAGTTCCATGAGTGTATAGACTCCGGGTGGAAAGGTGCAAAAAGGGCCTTTGATGCAAAGGGCCCAGAAGGGGCGAGTGAAGAGGCGAGAGGAGATCAGGCTGAGGAACCACAGACCAAGAAGATGAAGCTGGAAGAAGGAGGGAAGGATCAAGGAAAGAAGAAAGCAAGGGGGCAGTTTAAGAGCAGGCCTCACGTGAAGCCCCACAGCTACGACGATAAGAAGCTGTGCCCCTCAATCGTTCAGGTATGTTGAGGTGTGTGCCAGAGATACTGGAGGAGAACCACACGGGAATGCAGTCGCACAGGCTTAAAATTGTCACTATGTGCATATAGAGTGTTAACTTCAGTAGCCTGAAGTGTTATGTTGTTATACCTTGCAAAACACTTGAGTAGGCTACTAGTTCAATGACAAATGTGAAAACGGTCATGCCACTCTATTGGGAAATCATGAATGTACAGGGTTTGTGGAAAGTCTACACTTCTTTTCCACAGCAACACATTTTGTGGTCTAACAGCCTGACATCTTTGACCTTTATTTACACATTGTAACACACTCCTCCAAGTGAAAAACATACTGCTTAAGTGTTAGGAAAGCATTTACAAATGAAAATGTAGAAAATGGGTTGATGTTTCCTGAATGTCAATAACTGCATAATTTTAAATACACGCTTATATTGTTCTGTATAACAACTTGTACTGGGCAGAAGTCAAACTGAGCAATATTTTAATACTGTATCCAAAAAGAATCAGTTTCTAATAGAACATCTGTTATTGTCTCTCATAATCTGTTGAAGTGTTAATTACCTTGTCAGATCAGTGTGATTTGAATGGTGTTTTACATCTTGATTTTCTTCTTACTAAATACATGAGAAAACATGAGACTCTGCATGTCCCTTTTCTGAGGACAGGAAATTTAGTTTCTAAATCATTTAATAATAATGTTCAGTATAACAGTATTAAGCAGGTAAAACATATATAAACATGCATACTGCGAGTATAATGTTTATTCCATGCTAAAAGGACAAGAAAAGAAATACAACATTTCGGCTATGGAGTCTTCTTCAGGTGTCACATGAACTGCTGCGTCTCTTTTCTTTTCCTTTCAACATGGAATAAACCTTTACCTGTTCCTTTGCATTCTGCGCATGCTGACACAGCTACCTACTTGAACATCTAAGTATGATGTTAATGTATATGTCGTGTTTTTTTAAAGGAATGCCCCAGTAAGTGCTTCTATGGAGACAAATGCAAATTTTTCCACAATATTTCCGAGTACATGGCACTGAAGCCCGCAGATATCGGAGAACGCTGCTACATTTTCGACACCTTTGGGAAGTGTCGCTATGGCCTGACCTGCAGGTTCGCCAAGGCTCATACTGGGGAGAACTTCAAGAACCTGGTGGACCAAGAGCTGCTGGATAAGACGGAGGGACGCCCCGCGGTCAAAAACAACCTCAATAAAGACTTGCAGCACCGCTTACGGAAAAAGCAGGTTTCCTTCAAGGCATCCGAAGCTTACCTCAGGGAGATGACCGGGAAGAATCAGCAGAGGAGCACTGCCCAGATGGACGTGGGAAGCAAGCCAGCGGCTAGCGGCAATGCCACCAGGACAGAAGAGCTTTGTGAAGCAGTGGGCAGAAGCACTGCAGCAGATGTCCCGAAAGAAGAAGGAAATGTAGATACACTAACAGCGGCAAAAGAGGTAGAAACCAACACAGAAGCAGAGGGAATCTCCTCTTCTGTGGAAGCAGCTGGTTTGAATTTTTCCATAGACTCCCAGGAACAAGAACACCACGGAGAAAGGACTCAAGTTAAAACTCTTGGTGTGGTTACTGATGCTGACATTGTAAAACTTCGACCCTGTGAAAAGAAACAAGTAAGTTGTCTTGGCACCAGCTGATTGGAAGACTTCAGCTTTCAGGGGAAATCTATCTTTCTGCTTTCTGCTTGCTTCATTGAAAAATGCAGAAAAATTGCAAAATGAGGTCCGACAACTGTTTCCCAGTGTCTGCAATGGAAGATTAACTGATAGTGCTCCATGTTATAATATTTGCAGGTCTTTGAACGCGATTAATTCAAGATCCTAATGTCCAAGTAGACAAGCCAAGTGAATAGGAGAGAAGTGTGAAAGGGAAACAGATTTGATTATACAAAGTCACGTGTTAAATACGTTGAAGTGAAGAAAGTTTTGATTCTTAAAAAACAATTTATACAGGGCACAGAAAAATACGAAAATAACTTTCTGGATTTGTTCAGGAAGGATTTGTTCATCTAGGTTGTTTTAACCACCTTCTCAAAATTCTTCAAATAACAAATAGCTAGGAAAAAATGGAACACATTTTTTCTTTGAATGTCTCACTCTCCTGGCCTAACTAATCACCACCTCAAGACTAAGTTAAACCAGACTTTAAATGATTAACCTGCATGTTGCAAGAGAAGAGTTTACAGCTTCCAAAGGGTCCCACCATTTAATGTTATTCTTATCCCAGATCTCGGCCCATTCCCACTTTTTAATATATGATGACGGAGTGCAATTTTGATAGCGTGGGCAGATGACATTCGTGGCACAAGCTGCATTCTCTGCTGCTGCTATGGTCTCATTTTTGCTACTTGAATGATCATTTTAGCCACAGTATTGGTAGTGTTGCAGCTGCATTTCACTGTGCACCTGTCTGAGGATCACATCCCCGGGAATATAATGTGCTTAAGAATATACTTCATAAAGTGAGCTTGCATGCACCGATGCATGCACAGCGTCGGTATAAGTAATGTTTGCTTGTGATGCTGCCTTTCACATTTTTTAAAGTATCTTGATCATTGCTTTGCCAAATCTGTATCTTTGAGATTATTCACCAGATATGCACTGTACCCTATATACAGTGAAATTGTGGGGCGATTGAAAGTGATGGAGACAGTTTAGACATATGCAAAATGTTACATATGACATTTATAACTATGAAAGAAGCAGATTTGTCTTATCTTGCGATAAGAAGGTGTGCTTTTAACCTTTACTTCCACTGTGCTGACAAGAAAAAGTCAAAAGTATTAAAGCTAAAGTGCAGAAATAAAAGTAACTATCTATTTGTTTGACATAAAATCTGAAAAGTCAGCTCCAGTATTTTAAAAATAATGCACTATATGTTTTTTGAAGAACACATATTCTGAGTTGTCAAATATTGCAATCATAAATAAAAAATGATAAATGTTCTACATATCTATTTTGGAATGCAAAATGAAAACATTTTCATGAAACGTATGTAGTATAGTTATAAAACGGAAGTAATTTGTCACATTTTATTGATATAAGCAAAAGCTATCCACATTTCTATTGAGGAAATATTTAAACTAATTTACAGTATCATGTATATTTTTGTTTTGCTAGGTGGACTTCAGAGACAAGCTGTACCTCGCCCCTTTAACAACGGTAAGTATAAAAATGAACAGCAGACCTTCCTTTTTTCTTGCAATATATGATATCAAAATTACTTAAACAGTGGACCTACAGTTACGTGACAGTAACGGAGTTAATTGGAATTTCGTGCTCTTTTGTTTTTGGAAATTCTAGTGTGGGAATCTTCCTTTCCGTCGAATATGCAAACGTTTCGGTGCCGACATCACCTGTGGAGAAATGGCTGTGTGCACTAACCTGCTGCAGGGCCAGACGTCTGAGTGGGCTCTTCTGAAGAGACACGAGAGTGAAGATCTGTTTGGGGTGCAGGTCAGTTCAAGCCTCATTCCTGTCACCTGGCCTTCTTTGGCAACAGAAGAATGAGACCTTTGAAAGCAGAAGTAGTTTACCTTGTCTTACAAAATTCAGCGTGCCCGAATTTTAAATACTGCCTCCTGAAATCTTAAATGTGCTTTCTTTTAATGTCAAATTCATATTTCTTTATTTTGGAGTATTTCTTATTTGCTTTATGCTTATCAAGACTTAAGAGTGCATGTGTCACGCCCTCCACTAATCGGAAACACCTAATTCCACTTCAGTCCCAGGTAATTCCAGAAAACGCCATCACTCCAACTAATTAACCAATTACAACACTGCCCTTATCACCTAACCTTCTGTTTGCGTTTTCAAAACATGGTACAGAATAACATGGTTGGGCTTTTGTACTTAAGGCGTGAAGGTGTTTAGAGCTGAGTGTGTTTTATAAAAAGTATTGGAATTTTGCTCATTACAGTTGGAGGGAAGCTTTCCTGACACCATGACCAAGTGTGCAGAGCTGCTCAATAAAAATATCGAGGTGGATTTTGTGGATATCAACTCGGGCTGTCCTATTGACCTTGTGTACAATAAGGTAAAGCAGTCTTTGCTGAACAGATATGGAAACGTAAGAAAGCAAGTTAGGTGATGAATTCAACTCATCTGCTTCTATTTCTCTATGTTCCCCATAGCCAGTACGCTATTAGGAACAGACCCTCTCCCTAACCCCCCTATCAAATCCCCTTGAAACCTCCACTGGAAAAAGATAATTTGGAGTAGCTAATCAAAGCTAACCTGCATGTCTTTGGGAAGTGGGAGGAAACCAGAGCATGAGGTAAAAATCCACAAAAGATTGTGCAGAGTCTACTGAGACGTGATCCCCAAGCTGGAATCAAACCCTGGACCCTGGAGTTGTGAGGCATTAGAGATGTGCTTGTTGCTTAAAATAATTTAAAGCTTTTACATTTTTTCCAAGTTACAAGAGACCACCTTTAACTTTTTTATCTTATGACTCTGAAATACAATACTTAAAAATAATTAAGATTACATAGTGTGTAAGTTGTGTCTACGACAAATTCTTCAATGGTGGTAGAATGTCTGATATTTTAAAAGAATTCACTAGGAGGTGAATTTGGTGCTTTGCAAATTTATCTTTCAATTTCTCGAATAAGGGAGGTGGCTGTGGACTGATGACTCGCACAAAGAAATTTGAGCAAATTGTAAGAGGAATGAACTCGGTAAGTAAAATTTGTTAAACAGTATTGTTCCGTTTTCATGCTATTTTAAGGTCTGGGAAAAACTGATAAAATACTGTACCAATATTTGTATGGCTTCAAAATATGTTCTTGAAGTTGATTTACTATGATTCAGTCAAGTATAAGTAATCATAGGGAAACTATCCTTTGAACTCTTAAATAATAGAATAATATAACAGTAGTGCTCAACTTCAACTGTCAGTGAATTTACAAAAATGGATCTGTATTTTTTGGGATTATTTAGCTGATGGCTTCTATCCCAAGGATAATTTTTTAGAACAATTAGTTATTTAGTGTAGAATTATACGATTAGCATTCAACATTAGTGCAGTAAGTTACAGAGATTGTGACACTGCGATAGCAAAGGAAAGGTAGGCATACAATTCAATACAGTTTTGAGGAGCAAACTTGATCTTGTCTCGGGATGTCTCTTTTTCACTTGGTGGAGCTTTGACAGTACTAACAACATGAAATGAAGGTAAAGTACAAAGCTTTTGTTTCATTGTCTTTCAGGTTCTAGATGTCCCTTTAACAGTTAAAATACGGACAGGTGTTCAAGAAAAAAACAGCATTGCTCACAAACTCATACCGGAACTGAAGAACTGGGGGGTGTCTCTGATTACAGTAAGTCGAGTCACTGTCAGAATTAGCATGCTGTTTTTGGCTTGTCTTTGTGTGGATCTTCACTCATTCTGTCTCTCACTCTTTTTGTCCAGCTTCATGGCAGATCCCGTGAACAGCGCTACACAAAAGTAGCGGACTGGAATTACATCAGCACTTGCTCTAAACTGGCAAGCCCTGTCCCTCTTTTCGGTAAGCAGAATATCCTTTTATTTAATGTGGCACCCTTTTTTTTTTGTGTGTGTAAGTGGGAAGGATTAGTTTGTCAGATCACAGATCTTTACTGTGTTTTACCTTTAATGTCAACACATTTTATTACTTTTTACTTTTGGTAACTGTCTGGATTCATCATCCATCACTCAGCCAGTTGATCTTTATTGGTTATACACTTGTAGTCTAGTACCTATTCTAAGAAGATGTTAAGCATATCCCTCAATGTTCTTTATCGTCCAGTACTTAAATGTTTGCATGTGTACATTGTGCTTTGCATGTGGTCTTCATACAAACCAATTTAGTCTCTAAGCTTGTGACTGGAGTGTAGGAGTTCTGTGAACCGACCATGGCAGGGTTGGTACGCTTGGCATTTCTGGTAGAAAATGTACTTGGAATTAACAGGGTTACATTGGTGTTCTCTGGAGCTGCTGTTTTCAGTGTCTTCTGGGACTCCAGTATCCAGTGTTTTTCAATCCCACCAAGTTCCTAAATGCAAGCTAATTGATTAAAAAATTTCTGGGCATTTTAAAAATTTGCTTTGTGTCATTAATGGCCTCAGTGAAATAAATAATTGGTATCAACCTTATAGCAATTTCTGAGTTTTAGGAAACAGTGACACTCATTGTTTGAGTGCTTGATACATTGCCATTCCCACTGTGTCTGTTATCATAAATAGAACATTAAGAATAAGGGAGAAAACTTTTTTTTGTTCTTTAAAATTTCGAATTTCTGACTCCAGTTAATTCTGTTATACATGCCTGATGTGGAATAGCCTGTTGTGTGTGTTTCACATCTCACATCCCTCACCAACAGGACCACATGCCTGCAAGCCTCAGGAGTTACTCAGCCAACGGTTTAGTGCCATTTGGGGAATCGTGGTCACAGTCAGCTAGTGACATGAAATCGGGATTTTAGAGCATCGTTAAGGGTTGAGCCGGTCGGATAGCGTACATGTAGCCTTTGTGGTGAACCTGAAGTAGGGTATGTTTGAAATCCAAGTGCACAATAGAACAATTACACAAACAGATCAGCTCATGAATTAAAAGCCTAAATTAGCACCAGTGCTTAACAGTTCACTTGTAAGGAAAATGAGCAGGCACAGGGGCCCACAGGGAACTACTGCCTTGGATGATCCTTACCTTAGGTTATCCTTGGCTTGACAGAGATATCATGTTTTTTCATGTAATAAGGAATTGAATTTCCATGCAGGAAATGGAGACATTCTGTCTTATGAAGATGCAATGAAAGCCAGGGAAACAGGAGTGTCTGGAATAATGATAGCAAGGTAAAAACAATACATTGGAATGCATATGATCTGTGTGATGAATTATAAGATATTAATTGGTAAAACCATATTGTAATGGTATTCAGAGTTTGCGCTGAATTAATATTTGATGTGTAATAGATACAGGTTGTTAAGTGATACTGCAGCCTGCATAATGCTTAATCTGAATTTATAAGACTTGGAAAATATTCTGTAGTTTCAAAATATTATTTGCTCTCTCAGTAATTCAGATTTATGATAAAGGACCAGGATGTGTCCTTGGGAGAAAACCATGCTCATATTTTGTGTTTCATTCTCAGAATGATTATGAATACTTTGAGATCTCAGCAATGAAGTAGTTGACTCATGGTTTGAACCATGTTTACTCTATAAATCCAAAGGAGCAATAAACTAAAAATGTTAAACTGGAAACCTGAATCAAGTTACATTTTAGAAAGTAGTTACGGTTATATTAACTGGGTATTTGATCTCTTTCAGAGTTAAGAAAAATATTTATGTGTTGGCATCCAGGCTTCGAGTAATCTTTACATTCATATACACAAGGAAATAATTTTCATTCCTTCTACAGAGGTGCTCTTATTAAGCCTTGGATTTTCACTGAAATAAAAGAGCAGCGCCACTGGGATATTTCCTCAAGTGAACGGTTTGAAATCCTGAAAGATTTTACAAATTTTGGCCTGGAGCAGTGGGGCTCTGATACCCAGGGTGTGGAGAAGACCAGGACCTTCCTTCTCGAGTGGCTGTCCTTCCTGTGCAGGTAGAAACACTGTCAGAAGCAAACCTGTTCTTGCAGCTATACCTTGCCTGACTGAGCAGTTAAAAATAAATGAAATAACCACTATATGGAGCAATTGAATGTGAAATGCAGTTATCGTACTGTTCACCTTGCAGGGAGAAGGAAGATTTACACTGGAATTTGAATATGATTACTGTGGTCTCCTGAAAACAGCGTAGGGTGTTACAAAGCCAGCTAGGACCTGTCTCATTGGTTTTGACTACACTGTATTGTGTCTCCACTTCATGAAAACATGAAAGCTTTTAATGTCAGTATAATAAAGGGAAAGCAGTTATCTATGTCAAAAGTAGAATGCAGATGAGATGTGTGTCTCACGAGGCCACTCAGGCGTGTAATTAACACCCATTGTTTGTTTTTGTTATGATTAAACTAGTGAATATTAGCCAAAAAACACTTACTAAATTCTTATGATTTATTCCTGTCTTTGATTTCTGTATGTTACACTGTGTAAACAATTGTCATCTGAAAACCAAATTCCTTTAAATATTCAAGCTTAATTTACAGTTTTTACTAAAGGGTTAAAGTTCCTGAGAGTATTAGGTTGGATTTTTTTTTGTATTCTTGCTCATAGATATATCCCAGTTGGACTCTTAGAGCGTATTCCACAAAAGATCAATGAGAGACCCCCCTACTACGTAGGTAGGGATTACTTGGAAACCGTGATGGCCAGCCAACATGTGGGCGACTGGATCAAAATAAGGTGAGAAATGCTTTTTTCTTCTCCTTTAAATTCTCTTCAATGTCAAAAGAACCTTCTGTTGCCAAACAACTGGGTATCTGAAAAGCTAGAAGGTTAAGTGACAACTATTTAAAACAACAAATGAAGCTTAAAAGCAAACTTTGTAATTGAAGCTGAATAAGAAGCCTTTTTGTAAGTGTTAAGGGAGTACTAAGTGATTATAGACCGACATAGATCATATACCGACAAGGTAGTACTTGATAGTCTTAATTCTTTGTTAATTTTGTTAATTTTACCTTTCAGAAACATCCACCTATAGACTTTCCAAGCTTTATTTTTGCTTATATTCACCTTTTTTCCATTCTATGTATTCCACAGATGTATTTTTTTAGGCTTGCCTGTAATCTTGAAAATGAGACTGGTTGTTAAATAACAAAGACACATAAACCAGTGGATGAGAAAATTAAATCTGTCTTTTTCTTCACACAGTGAAATGTTGCTTGGACCAGTGCCCACCAATTTTACCTTTCTGCCAAAACATAAAGCAAATGCCTACAAGTGAAACTTGCAAAGGAACTGGCTTAACTGAAATTTTGAAGCATTGGAGATATTGAATGTATTTTATGGTGGCAAGTGGTTTCTTAAGAAGAACAAATATTTAAAACTTGGTCCATCTTGCCAGTTAGGTAGTCAGTTAATCCAAGGAATTTATCCAGTATTGGTTTCAACAACATGGCTGGGTAGCTTCTTTTAAATATGTATTAAGAGTCAGAAGAAACTTTACCATGCTGTGCATGAATGTTTTGAGAAAAATAAAGGTTATGGATATTGGTTAAATGATTTTGGTGTCATTTGGATTAATTGTTCTTGACTGACTGATACATTCAGGTGAATGATTGTTGCATAAACACTAAATCAGCTCATTAGTAAGAATTGTTAGAGCAAAGGTGATGAGGCGATTTAGCCCAGTGATTATAAAGTATGGTGAAAATCAAAGCAAACATGCAGAAGGTAATCAATGTGTGTGCTACTCGCCAGCAGTGGAGCCACCTCCTCTTTAGTGATGCATCAAGGTTGTGTGTAGACCAACATTGGTAAGTATACAGTATCGCAGATGTGCAATGTGTTGGTGATCCACAGGTCCATCAACAGGGAGGTTGAAGTATGAGGGTCTGGACAAGAACATTTATGTGCTACAGAACTATAGAGATGAGAATGGAACGGTTAATCTTTAATATGTTACCAGACTTTAGCCCAGTGAACATTTGTGGGATGAATTTGGACTGAATGTGAAAATTAGAACAGTGAACAGGCACATGATTGTCCAGGCTTTACAAGAGGAATCTCATGTATTGCAGATGTACAGCTTGTGTTGCTCCCTCACACAGTGTAAGCTTGTGACGTTCACAGTAGACATAATTGACCTACTACATAAAATGTCTGTACCTGCTACATTTTTTTCTCGATAAGTTTGTGAATTAGTTACAATTATAAGTGGCTTCTTTTATGGTCAGTATATTATGGAGTGTGTATACTGTGCACTTAAGATGACTCTGCATACAGGGCTTTGCAAGAGTATCCACACCTTGGGTCCCATTTTGTTAAATTTCAAATGATGGGTACACTTGCAAAGTAAATATATTTAATCAGCTATTGAATGCTTAAACTGAACACCTTCATGAGAGAAAAAGATCTGGCTTTAACATTTTAGTATTTTATTTTATGGTGTTTTCTGATAATCATAATTAAAATTGTTCCATTTGAGTGTTAAACATTCTGACAAATGATATTGCCTTAGTCTTGCCACCAGGTGGTGCACATTTCACACTGAAAGCTACCAAAACTCCATAGGTTCTTTTAACAAAAAACATTCTTGATGAGGTTTGTATTATTTAAGCTCTACAGCATTTTGCACAAATCCTAAAAAGGTAATACATTTTCACAATCTACATTTACACAGTTTATATTTCCATGTGCATTGAATTAGATCACCAGTTTAGGGGAGGCAGAAAACAACATAGTTTAAGTAGATTATTACACCACATGATAGTATCATTTTTAAAAAACTTGGACATTTCAAATGCTGAAACTAGGGGATTCTTCCAGGGCAGAATGCAGGTGATTACTTGTGTGAATGATGGATGTTGTCCAGATACACCTTCAGAGTGCAGATGCATTATCTTATATCATATTTTGTCTCATAGGTAATATTTGAACCAGGTCAGGTTTAAAAAAATCTTCACTGTTCATCAAAAGATGACACATAATAGCTGCTTCAGAACATTTTGGGGGGAAAAAAAAAGTCTGAACTCTGGCAAAACGACACATTTTTGCCCTCTCCAACAGATTTTGTTGACTTAA
Source organism: Atractosteus spatula (assembly GCF_055471065.1). Lineage (NCBI taxonomy): Eukaryota > Metazoa > Chordata > Actinopteri > Semionotiformes > Lepisosteidae > Atractosteus > Atractosteus spatula. The sequence continues at coordinate 41,536,201 of NC_142717.1, read as the reverse complement.
TGTGCTGCCTGGTTTGGCTCACAGACACATTTAGGTAGACACTTTTTATGATACATAAATCTCTTCTTGGAAAATTAAGTTTAACACTGTCCTGCTCTTGGATATTTTAAATCCCTTGACCATCAACTACAGAACTGTGTTATTTAGTGCCTTTTGTAACCATGTGTGTCAAGGTGCAATATAATGGCTAAATCACAGAAAGAAATGGGGAAACGTTAAGGCTTATATTTGTAAACATGGTTATCTTTGATAAGGAAGGGTTCTATCAAACATGATGTAGAATGTTTTTTTCCTCATCTGTGAAGGACTGAAAAAAACGTAAAAGATTAACTCCTGCATCATTCATGCAATTTGTTTTTTTTTCAAAGTAGAAGTAAGATATGATCTCGTATAATGAGCTACAGGTGTTAAGCTTCCTATGTAAAAAAAAAACACTGCCAGACAGAATGAAACATCCAGTTTCTTCCCAGCTTGAAGGTTTATGGCATACTCTGACAAAGCCTAAGCCTACCATAAAGAGGCCCAATGTAATTGTCTGGGGAAAAGACTAGATATAGGAACAGGTTTGTAAAATATGCCTCATAAAATTTGATTTTGCTTAACCACTTTTGATTTTTTTGAAAATTAGTTCTCTGCTGTTAACACACAAATAATTTACCAAATACCGAATTCCCTTTTAGTTGGAAACCAAAGCAAAAATAAAAAAATGGCAATGGCAGCCTAAGGGTAGGTTTAAATTGACTCCAACGAGACTTGTAGTGGATATAGTCACTATGCAGACTATTCAGTGTACCCGCTACAGCAGGAACTCCAATCGCATCACGCAACAACTGATTACTAACGTCCTCCCCTCCCCTCTGGAGTAAAACTAGATTGGCTATGTTTACACAGATATCACCGTGAATCTAATAGTAGAAAAAACACTATCATCCTGCTAGTAACACATACTGTAACTGTGGTGAAGGCAAGTTTTGTCGTGGCTGAAGAAATGGCTAAATCAGGGAGACCATTCTGTGAGGGCGATTTTCTAAAGTGGCGCCTGTTAAAAGTCAGTGAAGTAGTGTGTCCAGAGACAGGGTCTGCTTTTGGAAACATCAGTCTCAGTAGAAATACGATGGCTACTCAAGTGGACGAGATTGCTAATGATATACAGGAGGGGCTTTAAGAGAAAGCGACCAAATTTATTGCATATTCACTTACCGTTCAGGATTTATGCCTTTATGATTTTTAGGACTTTCTTGCATCAAAGAAAAGAGCTCAGGTTTCTGGCTTGGCAAAGCAACAGTAGACTAAGTTTGTGACCTATCCTTATTTGTGTGTGTAGTGTGTGTAGACCTATCCTTATTTGTGTTTATTTTTATTTCACTTCATGTATTTATTTCAATTTATTTTGTGCAATATAGTTACATTGCCCAAAATTACCTAAAATGTTTGGTCTTATTTTTGTCTTGAATAAATTTTCTTTTATGAAATGCTCAGCAATATTCTTTAATAGAGGAATACTGAAGCAATATTTTGTTTGTATAGGCTACATTCACTTGCATACAGTATGTAGAAAAATTTAAAATAAAACTCTGACATGATTAAATGTTTTTAGTTTGGCCCCCCTAAAAATGTGTTTGACACCCCTGACCTAGATAGCTGTGCATTATTTAACAAATCAAGGACAGAGAACTACATTTAAATTTGTTTAAATTGTTCACTACCACAGTCTAAAGTTTCCAAACACTTTCTGTGTGTCCATGGACACTGTGCTAAGCGTCAGTACCGGGATGGTACAAGAAAAAGGTGTTTCCTGGTTTAGAAGGTTGCCCAGAGATGACTTGGTATTGTGGAGACTGGTGTTTGGAATGGGTTCCGTTTGATTTTTGTTCTTCAGATTTTCTCTTTGAGGAGACCGAAGCAACCGGATCTCAGGCTTAGAAACATGTTTGTTTAGCTTCTACCTTATAATTTTAAGAAAAATACCAGGGACCTGTAGAAGGTTACCACAGTGAAACCACTGGGTAAACTCAGTTGAATTGCATTGAAGTGAGAGGACGGAATACCTGTCACATACAGTATTTCTGCGATTGCCTTTGACATAGTTCAAACTGATTTTTGGGAACTGCTTACCCTTTTCATATTACAGAAATCGATAGACATTTGCTAAATGCTGATTTATTGCATGATCTTACCTTTACATTGGAGTTTTTGAAATGAAGACCCAATTTCCACCTGTTGACAGGCATTTCTATGAATCACTTTCAGCTCAAAGACTGAGATTAAAGACTTCGGCAAAATTAGATAACCACAGGGCAACATTGTAGTGAACCCATATTTATCTATTATCTCCAGAGTACATATAAACTGGTAAAACACGTTATTTAACAAACGGTAAGCCTGATATTTGGACATGTTATATTTAATTTTTTTGTAGTCCTGGATGCTAACCATTCCTGCTTACTACAATCTTTATTGCCTGATGTCTTGTACTTTTGTTCTGCAATATTGTGCAACTTTACATGCTCCATTGGCTTCATTTTAACAGAAAACTTGCATTACATTTTGCTTGCAATCATTTATGCAGTAGCATATAGCACAATGTAATTTCTTGCAGGTATATACAATGTGACTTTACTGTATATATAATATGAAAGTTGCCCTGATAACAGTAGGGATAAGTTAGAATTAGATGTTACTTTATACAGTATACATGTTTTAGATGTTTAAAATACAGACACTGTATTATCAAATTGACATCAAGTGGAGAATCTCCACTGAAATGGTTCTTTTTAGATATAAGCAATACTTCTATAGTAAACTGCTTGACAATTCATGTGGATTGACTTAAATACACACAGTATACAGATTTAAATGCAGTCATTGCCCATGTAGGTGTAATCTGACCACCTGAATGTTTTTGATACATCTTCTAAAATATCTGAAGTGGAAATCCTGATCTGTTAAGCTGTGATGATTATTATTAATACCCTTTGTACAGATGAGATGGAGTATTGGTCTATAATTCCTACATTTTGTTATAAATACAGATCTGTACCATTAAAAACGTGTGCTTCCAATATTTTCAAAAGTTAAATACATTTCATTTATAACACAAGAAGGAAGTCGAGCACAAAGGATTAGCCAGGAACCTGCGCATTTGGTATTTCAATATAAGGCCATTTTATACTAACGTATAATGCATGTTTCCCACACAACTGACATTACTGACGTTGTAACACATATATCCCAAACATTTAAAGAAATAAGCCTTCAGGGGAATGAAAGGATATTGCAAAGAGGAGGAACCTGTAAACAAATGATACATTAAATTTGTATTTTCTTTAATTTTTGCATGACATGATTTGCTGTGGGATAAGACTCTGCCACACATGAAAGCTTAGAAACTGATCACTGAACAGCTGTGATGACTAAGTCTTAAAACAAAATTCGATTTGCACTCCTGGGATAAACCAGTATAATATCCTCTTTAACAACGGTCATAACTAATATACATTTTCACTTAAGGAGCAAACGGAATCCTATAACCCTCCATTTCCAATTAAAATCAGAAGGAACATTAAAGGAAACTAAGCGACGGTATTTTTAGCTTTCCGATTCCAACTTCTTAAATTGCAGTTGCTGCACAGTGAAATTTTATTTTGTTTTTTGATGCATACATTTAACATGTTTGTATACAATCTGAATTTCAGTCATTTTCAGGTTACAGGTTCTTGACATTTTCATCAAAAAGTTGCAATAAAATAAACAAAATTATTTTTAGGTAAGCGATCCATGTTCAAAATACAAAATTTAACAGAAATGAACACTGTGACCATTTGTGCAGAGTAATTTATTGCACATGGAATAAATTATGATTTTATTCACATGGGTTGTAATAAATTTGAACAAGTATTTAACTTCATATAGTTGGCATACAGTGATTTTAAATTAATTGCATTTTTTAATTCAGTTTATTAAATGATGCAGAAATTTAGAGTGAAATTCAGAAGCAGCTATGCAGGTAACAAGAAACTATGGTTGTCAAAGTATAAAAAAAATAAATCTGGCAATAGAAAAAAAATGTGCTAATTAAATGCTTCTTTTCAAACTATAAAAACATGGAATGTAAAGAAAAACGGGATGTCTTCTGGTCTTGTCAGATGGTCATGGTAGACTGGATGAACTGAAAAAGATAAAAAAAATTAAACTGCTTTAATGCATCTTTCTTTTAAATAGTTACATATATAGACATTTCTACTCTACACTTTTAACAGTTAATTAACCTCTGATCCACGGCCTGCTGAACCTCCATTAAAGTACAGGAAAGATAGTTTCTTCCAGATCTTTAAGCAGAGAATGAGAAAGGAGTATGCTGACAAGACTTATCTGCGGCTCACCCATGATGTTGGGAAGCCATTCATGTCACTCTGGCTGAAGACATGGGTTGCAGTCTGGGTAATAAGGCAGTCACGGTTTAGGGTCTGTGAAAACTAAGTCAGTTTTGTTCTAGAGGGTGTTCTACATGGCTGCACAAGCTGTCAGTATAAAACCAGGTACTCCAGCCCTCCAAGCTCGAACACAGAAACAAGGTATCACCAACCCTTCATTGTAAAAGGGTTTCTATATACACCTGTCAAGATAAGATTAAACACCCTTACATATTTGTCAGAATCCCCCCCAAAAGATTTAATATGATTTAATCAGTATAAAAATGTTCAGTCTTCGGGGCATTTTTGAAAGATTTGTAAATGTTATTTTTGAGGCTCTGGAGACTTCTTCCTGAAGGGAGGAGATCATTCGCTGCCAAAGATGTGGAATAAACTTAACACTCCAGATTCCCTAACAGTTTTTCCATCTGGAATGAAAGGGGTGCATATTTGTTTTGATGCTGCAAAACAATGCTATTTTTAAAGTGGAGTAAAATTCTTTGTATAATCTTGCATTCACAATCTCTGAAAAATATTTCAGCCATTAGTGATTTTTCTGACTTGTAAAGATTTTTCCATTCTTTCCTACTTTTAATATACCAATTTCTATAAATCTGGAATTTCCAAGTACTTAGTCAACTGAGCAGCAACCCACATACATGCAAAGGAGAGATTACAATTTTTTTTGTCGGTCTATCTAAATTGCAAGCCCACAGTGTCAGCGACAGAGCAATAGCATCAGTACAACTGTAACCTTACAGTGCCTGGCCGGTCATAGCAGCTCACTTCCAGTTAGGTATTATACAGTATTTATTAAGAGTTACAGAGGGAAGTAAAGAATTTCTCTTTGTTCACAATGAAAGGACTAATGTCTTATCCCTATATCTTTTAATTTATCCTTTCATTTTAAGTGGACGTCCACTTTCACATTTCCTACAACTTTTAGGTGGAATTTACTTAAAATGAAAGGACAAATTAAAAGATAAAGGGATAAAGATTACTTTAATAGGCTAAGGCACATGCATCTGAATATGTCAGTATGTGCACAGAGAATGTTGCTGATGCCTTGGTGCCACTGTGTATTTGCTGACATGCAGGAGAAGCAGGTTTAATACTTACGTCATCATATGAAAAACTGGCCACACCCTGTTGACTTTGATCCCTTCTTCTAAACACATCTGTACGGAAAGACAGAAGATGTATATTAATTAAATTGTTTCTTGAATTCATTATCAGCATTTTTCTAGAGTACAATACTTTCCCCCAGTGAACATTATCCATACCCAAGAACTAAAGATGACCATGTGGTCAAAAATCTAAGTATACTCCCAAAAGTGTGAGTGAATGAATCAGCAACAAGAAATCAAATCATATTCTAATCAAATCAGATAAATTAAAAGGAACAAGAACAACAAAATCAAATGATTCAATCTAAATATTGTATCTGAACCAAATTCTGCTAAAAGACTGTTTCCCCATCTTCAGCATGTGATAAATCCTTACCTGCTACAAAGCTTTAAGATGGCATTCTAAAAGGTACCAATTTTGTATAAGCATACTTGTAATCTAACACAGCATAAATTTACAACAGATTGAAATGTGAATATCAGTTCATTAATTTCACTATTCTGCTTTAAACATGAATTTTGACTGACAAGCCGCTCAGAGAAACTTTATATCTGCCAATACCTTCAGTACTTTAGATAGTTAAGGTATTTTTTTTTTTAGTTCTCAATACATGTAATAGATGGGTTTGTTTTGAGAGCCACAAAAGACATTATAGATTAGTAAAGACTTCAGACTTGCAAAGACAAAAACTAACATACATACCAGTCAGAGCTCTAATTTTTACGCAGCAAGCCACATAATCATCAAAAGTAATCTTCCCCTGGGTACTGCAACGTTTTACAATTGCAGTCATAGCCTGAGGACTTAGTCTATAACCTGCAGAGATGTAAAATAGACAATTTCAGACATTAAACATCAGATGTATCAAGAGTACCATTTTCAAGCAGATACTGGGAAAAGCTACAGTTCTTGTGCATTTGTGTTTTCAACACAAATAAAAATTAAAGCTGAACAGTTAAATTTTGAAATGCATATAAATAAAAGTAACTTTTTATTTGTTGAAAATTTGGCTAACTTTATTCCATCCTTCTAAACAAGTATGTAAGGTATCAGAACAGAAATTATATTACATTTCTGGAAATTGAAAAGCTTTTTCCACAGGCAAGGAAAATAATGCAAAGTGCCATCTAAAATGTCTCAATCTTTTTTTTTTTTAATACATCTATGGCGACGTGGAAATAAAAGGCACAGAACTGTAAAGCTGAATAACAACCTTCATTAATGGGATATCACTAAATTGATGTCGGATTTTAAAAGGGACTTTTCCCAAATTTGGGGCCAATACTACTTCTCATCTTTATTAATTCGCTTGTGTTTTTGTCTGTCACTGAAGAATTACAGAGCTGCAGCTGTTTGGCATCAGTCTGCAGGCAAAACTGTCATGCTACCCACAATCTCTGTGAAATCTACTTCAACAACTCAAAACAAATGTGAAAAATTAGCACACTTGGAGAAATAAGCATGGGTTCCTTAATACTAACATTCCCACTATTTAATATTTGAATAATTACTGAACACACATGCTTTTCAAGAGATCAAGATTCATTTTGAGCAAGTGTCACTAAAGTGGGATTCCAGTGCCAAGTGATCACTAATAAACCATATTCTCTACTATTATGTTTGTTTTTATAATCATTTCTGTATTTGCATTATTTTTAGGATTTATATTTATTATTGTAATGTTAGGATACAAAGATAATGTCTTAATTGCTTCAAGGTGACAGGTAAGTGTTTCGTATTCAGGCATGTTGGTACAGGACATTATCAAAAAAAACTTTTATGAGCCGACAGAACCTGGCGATTTGTAGGTTGAAAAGAATTCTATCTTCACCATAGAAATTCAATATGGACCCCTACATACCACTCGTGTTGCACAACATGCCAGTGCCATGGTCCTGCAGAATCTTCTACGGCCACATGCATACCATCGGAGTGTAATTATCAAGGTAGCATCTTACAGCAGTGTGCATCAAGTTGTTTTTTTTTTAATCAGAAAATGTACCTTTTAATTCAACCCTAACATGCATGTTTCTTAGAACAGGCCCTCTCTCAATCTTTTCCAAAGCCATTCACTACTATCAAATCTGTGAATGGAAGGCGTTTGGTTGTTTTTGTCCGTGTAATCACTATAAAATATGCAACTCTTAACTAGCAGAATATTCCTGTTGGAGCCCAACATGTCCAGCAGAATGACTTTTGTCAGGATAAGTAGAAAAAGCACAAAATTACTCCCTTGATATGGAAATGTATTTCTAAGAATATATTAGCACTGGAATAAATTTTGTGACTAAGCAGACGATACCTACCCATGGAAGCAACCGCTTGCTGCATTTCTGTGTGGTCTATAGTCCCACTCCGATCTCTGTCCATGCTCATGAAGTGCTGTTTCCAGGCATGCAGTATGCTCCACAGCTCCTTGAATTCATTGAAGCCCATCGTACATGACATGTCTCTCTATACTAAAATTAAGGATAAATCCAACAATGACCTGTGTTCAGTAAACTCAGCTAAATCTTATATCACTAAATACGATCACAATGGACTTTCCCTTAAAACAATTTTATGAAAGCTTCCCTCAACTCATTTTTAAGATCCATAAGGTAATACTGTACTTAAGGTTCTCCTACACACTTAATGAATGTAATGTAAATGAATAATGTAAAATTCAAAACACAAGCCAAAGTATTTTTTGGTAAACATAAGACATGAAAACGGCAACAGAAAAATAAATATTACTTTTCACTTATGATTCAAATCAATGGCTTGAACATGGGATTCAGCACTTCCACGCTTGTACCTTAATTACAGCAAAAGGAAATACAGCAAATCAGTCTTTTAATACTCGGCAATTGTATTCACAACATATCAACATTAGACATTTAAAATCAAATAGAAACATCTCCCAAAGATGTTTGTAGAGATGATTCTCAAGTTATAATTAAACAATTATAGTATGATTAATAAGAACTAACGGTAATGGCCATTATGGCAGGTACCACTTACAGTGGATATAAATAATCTACACACCCTTATTGAAATTGCAGGTTTTTGTGATGTAAAGCCAGAAATCAAGAGAAATCATGTCAGACATTTTTCCATCTTTAATGTGACCTTGCAACCAACAAAATTCAAGAGGAAAACAAATAATTAGGAAAAATAATTTAATCATATTTAATATGGACTATGGGATATTATTATAGTACATTTAATACTATTAAATATGGACTTGCTTTTACATCATAAGGGTAGGCTAGAATGGTAAAATAATGCCTCTAAGCATATCAAAAGGCTTTGACTATTGAAAATGGAAAATGAACTGTTAGATTCATTGTACTTACTATGCAAGACTCCTAAAAATCTTTTATTTCTATCAATTTTTTTTCACATCCACGTTTGCCCCCTTTTAAGAAACTCTTACTCTACACACGCCTGTATGTTTACTTGCGCAGAAAAAGGATACATCCAACATGCTGATCATTAGCCTACAAGTCTCCAGGTTGAATGCTGCAAAAAAAAAATGAAAAATGAGGTTAAAAATGTGAACTCACTAACAGGTAATACTGACCATACTCTATTAATATCAATATTTATAATGTCATCCTTTCTAATTTACAATGCAAAGTGGATTATTTTTGCATCATACAAATCTACGAACCTCTGAATGTTTTAATTTTCAATTCAGCGCACTTATATTCTACATTATATACAAGGGTGACAGATATAAAAATCTCCCTCAAATAATAAACAAAGGAAAAACAATAGCCTTCTCCCCTTTCTCGCACTAAGCAATATGTCAGTCTGTGTCGCCTGCTGGAACACATTTTCCCTCTCAGGGAGATCTAGATCAGGAGAGTTACTTATTTTGGCATATTCTTTTTACCGTTATTCATACCAAGTAATCAATTTGCTATTGAAACTGGTCCAAACAGACCAGAAATGTCCTTTATTTATTGCAATACACTAGGATACATATCATATTTCCATACATAGTATTTTGTCACTTTTTTAGATGATATTGGTGTTGCAAGACTATGTACTAAGTGCTGCATTTCACCCACTGTGGATTTCTATGAGAAACAATTCACTGAAGGTGAATAGGATTCCACCTAACAGAAACTGAGATGTAAAAAGGGTTAGAAACTTACGTTTGTAGCCACCAGAAAAGTTTGCCTGAGTGAGGCATCTTTGGAGCTCTTCAGCATCTATTTGGCCATCCTAAAAATCAAAACATGAAAATAACATTTGAACTCACTATTCTTGTAAATGGCTGACCCTGCACTCTGACCGCAGGCTTCTCTCTCCCCGTCTGTGTGTCTCATGGAGAGCAAGTTGAGGTATGTGAAAAGACAAATTCCTAATACAAGAAATTGTATAGGGCTAATAAAGTGATCTCTCTATTGGGTTAATCTCCCTAGCTGAAAGAACGACAACTTGACCATAAGAATGACCCCCCCCCCCCCACACACACACTTTTCTTATGCGGAATGAGCCAGGGAACTGCTACAGTGGCAAAGATGAGTTGGAAGGAACAATGTGAAACAAAACAGGCAAGTAAGTGATCAAGAAACATGACATTTATACTAAATAGGCTAAAGTGGTCGGGATGAGGGTTTGAGTTATACTGCAAAACTGTTGTCAACACAATGTTGAAGATTTTCTCAAAAATATGCACCTCATATATACTGATAGATATAATTAAGAACACCTGGATTGTGTTAAGAAACATTCTGCAGTATTCTGTATTATTATTATAGACCTGGATCAAATTGCATGTTTGACCTACCTTTTAATTGAAAATTGCAAACCTGGTTACTCTTGGATTTCTTGTTTCTGACCAATAAATGAAAAACCACTGAATGTCGATGAAGCTGCAATAGGTGGTTGTGTAAAATGTCTGTCCCCCCCCCCCCCCCCATCTTTGATGCGAATTTTAAAAAGAAAGAATATTCAAAATTGAACTCATTTATAATCAAGCAAAATAATAAATTTACAAGTTAAACTTTTACATTTCTGAATTCTAAAAATATATGACTGGAATGGATCTGATGGGTAAAAAAAAAAAAGGACAGTCAAATCGCAAAGGAAGTCCAGTAGCTGTCTGACTCATGTGGGCTGTAAAGGGAAGACTGTGAAATGCTCTTACCTGGCCTGCCACACCAGAGAAATAACCAAAAAGAGGGTCCTGTGCCTGACCAGGGAATCCTCCATAGCCAGGGGCACCAGGGGCACCACCATACTGGGGAGACACAGAAGGAGAGGCACTCCATCATCACTGCAGCGGACAGTACGTACTCTCTACAACACGGACGTCCTTCCCATTGAACCTGTAAGCACTTTCATTATATTAAACTGCAGAAGCATAGATGGCTCAAAACAGAAACCTGTTTTCTATTTCAGCCAAGGGACCTTACCCTCTTTTTCTCCTGAGTTACTTTAAGAAAAAAAAAGCCATCTTGAAAGGAGACCATAAAAAACATTCTGAATTCCCTCAAGAGGCAATGTTGTTTAAGAAAATGTCATATAAGATAAGAGTTAAGATCACTTTATTAGCCATATACAATTTCTTGCATGAGGAATGTCTTTTTGCATACCCCAGCTTCCATGAGACACACAGACAGGGAGAGAAGCTTGGGGTCAGAGCGCAGGGTCTGCCATTGTACGGTGCCCCTGGAGCAGTTGGGGTTAAGGGCCTTGCTCAGGGGCCCAACGGAGTAGGATTCCTTTGCTGACCGCAGGTTACAAACCGGCAACCTTCCAGCCACAGGCGCAGATCCTTAGCCACAGAGCCACCTCTCCGCTCGTTGTGTACATTTCATGAGTTAGTGACAAAATATTTTGAGAAAGCTTTTTTTAAATATCTTCTAGTTTACATTACTCTTGCATTGTAAGAGATGTATGACTCATCAAATACTGCGGGTATTTAAAAGTAAAACACTGATCAAAAAGCACCACACTCAAGTAGAATGCTCTGATGTTAATCAGTGAGTGTACCACTGTATCCTGTATGCAGTGTTAGAATTTCTGAATTATGAGGGACAGAATAAGTCACATTATTTTATTTTTTACGGTGTTTCAGTGTGTGTGTTATACATTTTAGAGGTTCAAGCGGGCAGCTGCTTTTGTTTTCAAGTAGGCTAACTCCAAAATAAAAACAGGAAAAAAAATGTTTCAACTGCTGAATCTTCTTTAGGAGTCATCTAAGGAAAGAACGTCGACATCTTCAGATCACACCTAAAGAACACTCAAGTGCATTTTCCTGCTTTCCACTTGCCAATGTGGAATTAACTGCATAGTTTGTCTCATAGGTGCATATTTGCATTGCTGGTGTCCTGAAATCCCCGTTATAGTCACAGAACCACCTTTTGCTTAGCAGAAAATGGTGGATGTTAGGCCAACAATACATTAGTTATTTTTTGTCAAACCAAAGGCAGTTTGTCCTACATTAAATATCCATTAAATCACCCAAGGGAAGACTACAGAATGACATCTCCTCCCCCGTCATTAAAATCAAAATGCACTTTCACCTCACAGCAGCTAAACACTGAAGATAAATTTAAGGGTTACATTTTTTTGCTACGAAACCACCAGTAAACATCACTGAGAAAATCAAGGCCTACATGTTTCAGACAGAACCTGATCCATCACACAAATATGTCCAAGTGAGCATTTCCATGTTGAGGACCTGATGCAAAACTGAAAGATAACTGCTGGATTTTTAATAGGCAGTTTCTATAAATCCAGATGTTATATTAAACCTTAACTCAGTTAGCCACATAAGAGATTTGAAGCATTAAGCAAAAGTGGTAGGAACTGCATGTACTCAATTCAGGCCCACGCAGGGCAGAACATGTTTATGCTGTAGCTAGAGACAACACCCACTCCTTTGTTCTGGAAATGACGTACTGTTTCTCTGGGAGAGGGAGGGAATGAAAGGAAAAACAGAGCTATCATAGAGACAGCAGTGCTTAATGCACAGTGCTTTTTCCATATTTATTTTACAAAAACATACTGATTTTAGCCAAACACTCATCGCCCTCTTGGTGTAGATATTTATCTTTATTAAAAGGTAAAAAAACAAGAGCAGACAATTCAGCCCATCTGGCCCAAAATTATGAATCATATTTGTACAAAAGACTGTAATTGTGAATGTTGTAAGCTACATAAATGTCTAACCTGTAGAAAATAATACTGTCTCAAATGTCTATGTCAAATGGTATAAATAAATATGCAGCTATACACATTTTAAATGACCCTGGGATTAGTTATCACTAGTCTCTAATGCTTAGTGCTTATGGAACTGATGAATAAACAATACTGATGAATGGCATTTAACTCAGCAGCTAAGCTGTGAAGTGAAAATTGGATCAATATATACTGGAATTAAAAGTGTTTTTAACAGGAAAAAAGAACTGACCAAAGCTAAGTTTAAAGGACAAAACAATGGCAGAAAAACCTTCATATCATAATACTATAAATAACACAATAAAAATTCAATGAAGATTGAGAAATCGGTTACATTCAGTTTCAACTGTTACCAACTTTTCCTTCCCTTTTCTATGCTGTTTCTGTTTAATATGTCTGTCCTACCTACAAGTTCTTCAAACACTAAAACTACAGGTATCCTTTTGATCTTGGCAAGTTTAAACAATTTTATTTGAGTTGCTATCAGGTGTACATTTACTTAGACTGCGTACTTCATAAAGAAAAAAAACATAACTGCACTAGGCCTATTTTCAATACACGAACAAATATACAGTACTGTTAGACTTTGAAAACATCACAGTAAGATTCCTTTCTGTTTGAGAGCTACAGGATCTTGCCCAAGTGTTGCATAATGCAGAAAAAATGTTTTATCATTATGTAACCTACCCTCTATCTGAGCAAATTTCCTCAAATTACAAGCATACTACATCTTACAGCTCAAATATTGTGAATCCTCAGATGGATAAAAAAAAATCTCCACAATCCATTTTCCCCCCTATGGAAAGATACTAACATTTTAACAAATGCAAATCAATTCAAAGCAAATTTCACTCTGTTATTTTTACAGACAGACGGTCAGTAGTGTAGCTGACTCCAAACACACAGTGACACTCCTGACACACAAGCCAATCCAACCATCTGCATCCATGATTGAGAGGATCACACTGGACTGAGACGTGTGGGGAGAGCAATCATGATTCAGTTCCAACCACCCAGCTCCCCAACTAAACTGCGTCACTCCTGGTAGAAATCTTTCAGTCTCCTCACTCATCACCGTCACAGAGTTGTTCAGTAAAATGTCTTTTTGTGTCCTGAGCGGTTTGAATCATAGACAAGAAATACCTACTTAGGATACATCCCCAGTGGGGGATAATTGAGGATTACTGTGGGAACAACAAAAAGGTGGGAAGAAGGCTGCTCTATCAGGGAGATTCAAAGCAAAAAAAAAAAGAGGCTTAAGCTAAGAGCTCAGCTAAACAATATTCTCGCAACCCGAGTACCCAAATGAATTTAGGGTGTCTAAGTGCTTGTGTAAAAGATGCTCATCCAACAAACTGGTTTAAGACTTATTTTACAGCATTATTTAAGGCACCGAAAAATGTGATTTTTATATTTGGAGGATGTTTTTATTTTAAAGAGTTTATGCTGCTTTCGTTTCATAAACAGGATTTCAGTCGCTACGTGTTACGTCTCTAAATGGTGGGAAATAAATTGTTTAAGCACCTAGGTGGTTCTGTACACGGTAGAGTGAGTTAATTCAGAGCAAATCCACATTAAAAGATCACCAAGCGATGTGGCAAATGCCTTTGCTTCTCACAAATATCCAGAAACCAGGAGCCGGCAGGTACCCTGTGGCGATACTGGAGATGGCGAGAACTGTCACCAGGTTGGGAAATGTCTTTGGGGTTTGGGATTATTGTGCAGGTATTGACTATCCATCTGGCATCATTTTATCTTTGTGCTCTGTAATTTGTCCCTGTTAATTTTTTTCATTGATGTAGGAGTTAAGCAGGATTAGCAAGACAACGCCTTTTCTTTACCATGTTTTAGATAACTGAGTTGATGTTAAGATGTACTGTGTAACAGTCTTAATGATCAGGTTATAGAAAGCGTAAGCTCCTTTTTAGCTGTTATGTGCTTCTCAATGGCACAATACCTCCATCCATTTTCAAACCGCTTCTTCCAAGTCAGGGTGATGGGCGAGCCAGAGCGCATCCCAGCAAGCAATGGGTGCAAGGATACACCCCGGACAGGACACCAGTCCATCGCAGGACAGACACAGGCATGCCACAATACAATTCTAGCTCTACTGGTACTGCACACATGCTGCCAGTCAAAGGCTTTGAGCGTGTACTTTAAATTCAGGAAACCCACACAAGTAACTTCAACTACTATGACTCCGAGAGGATAGCAACACTGGACTCTTACCAGTAAGGATAAAAAACACACAGGACTTAAAACCTGAACTTCAAGAAACCGTTGTGACCAGTGCCGGATTTTCCATTAGGCACTGTGGGCATAGTGCCTGGGGCCTACGACATTTTTGGGGCCTACGAAGGAAAAACGAGCTGAAACACCACGCTTGCGATCGACTGTAGGGGCTCCAAATCAATAATCATAAGCTATCTAGCGGCTGTTCTAGACACTAGAAGTATCGAAGCGATGGTCGCTCGACTCGCTCCATCAATCACGGGGTTTGGCATTGGAATAGTTAAAAGTGCATCATGCCCATCGATGTAATTTCACATGGCGTTTACCCCTCGTTTTGCACATTTCGGAGTGGAAGTGCCTAGGGCCTACGAACACCAAAAATCCGGCCCTGGTTGTGCCATGGGCCATCTTTCATCTATATTTACTGCCCTGTAGCAAGCAGTTTTTAGATAGTACTACATGACACAAAGGAGCCGATAACGACATTTTGGGAGGGATGTAACTGCAATCTTTCCTGACGTCATTCACTATAGAAAAACAGAAATACTGCGCTGTACTGGAAGTCTTTCCTGCTCCACCTGGCGTGCTGCCCTTGGTTCGCACTGTAGTCGACATGGGGGTCTCGGCCTTTTCTTCTTACTGTCAGGAGGCGAAATTTACAACGACGAAGCCCTCAAAACACCTTTTTTAAAATACATTCAGTTTTGGGTGTTGTTACTCCTGGTACGATGTAAATTAGGGAATTTCTGTCCTGACCTTTCTTCTTACAGACTACTAACACAAGATCGGCCAGCTTCAGCTTCAAAGAAACATAATCCGCCAAGCGCTGAATTTCACGTTGTTAGTAAAGCTTCTTCCGCGATAAAGAATGCAAAAAAAGAGAAAGTACGAAACTCTGATAATTTTCTTTTCAGACGAATTCTTGCTACATCACATCATTACATGTTCAAATAGTGTTATGTGCGTGCAACTTACCCCTCCACCATATCCGCCAGGTGCTCCCGGATAACCTGCGTAAGACATTTTTGTACAGTACAATAACTAACGAGAAAATAAACGTTGTTAGAGACAAGCAGCTGCTAATTGCTCATTCCCACTGCTAGAGGCAGGTGTGGCATCAGTGCGAGTAGGACTGTTCTACTGACCGTACGCATCGGGGGTGAAGACAAACATCGTATTTGGTAGCGTTACTGAAAGAGTGCTGTCTGAAGTTTTAGAAAGATGCATCTTAAAACACTGTGAATTAAGTGAAATGCACTGTGTATTATGTTTGTTTGTTTGGTTTCATTTTATTAGTAAAGGAGTTAATACAATGGTACAACCCAGTATCACTTCCTGTTATGAAAACACGATTATTCCGGAATTTAAGTTGGGGGGAGGATACTAATGACGAAGAAATTAAGTTTGAATTACGATACTTGGGGCGATACAAAAAAGGAACTTTTGTAGCAGGGGTTTTGAATGGATTGAATTATCTGTTGCAGAAATAATGACACTTATCTTATTTTCAATGTGTAATATACTCCCTCGTGTCTCCTTCCGGGTGATGATTTAAATAAAGAAATCCTCTTTAAAGAAAATAATCAACCGTGCCACTGGAAATCTTGGGCTGAGTTTTTTCCTTGTTTGTTAATGTATTTAGACTGATTCGTAAATTGCATTTTGTCAAATGAAAATAAATTCTCAATTTTAAAATGTCGACAGCAGGGCTCCTCTAGAAATGTGAAACCACGCCTTTCTCGTCCCGAGTCCTAACCAAAAGGCCAGGCGTAAAATGGTATTTATTACAGTATATGTTGTACTTTGTACATTCCAGATAATTAAAACATTCTCTGCTGGGGCAGGGATTTAAAGAATTTTATGTTGCAGTTAATTTGATTCTAGGTGATTTGTCCAATACATTACGTCAATACGTCGTTTAGATGTTATTTCATTTGATAGACCCTGCAGGTCTCTGTGACAGGGTGAGGAGCTCGGCGGTAGGTCCTACTGGAGTAGCGTCGCTGCTCCTCTGGATCGGGAGAAGCCAGTTGAGGTGGTTTGGACATCTGGTGAGGATGCTTCCTGGCTTCTCCCAGTGGGTCTGGAGCAGACCCAGCACACTCTAGAGGGGCTGTATCTCCTGGGAATCCTCCAGGATTTGCTGGAGACTCTTGCTGGGGCGAGCAAAGTCTGGTCTGCCCTCCACTGCAAACCTGAGCAGGAATGAGCAGTTAGAAAATTGATGGATAGATCCTGTTAAATAAAATTTGCCAAACATATTGGTCTTTACACAACACAGGGATACAGTCCAGTTATAAAATCCTGGAGTTTTTCCCAAAAAGCTGGATGAGATCCATGGATCAAATAGCTGCTAACAGCAAAATAAGCAAAATGGGTTCAATGGCCTTCTTAAGTTCTTAGATTCTTTCTTACCCAGTCAGATTGGTGTGATGGTGATGCTCCTATTTTATGGTTACGATTCAAAAAATATTTCCCACCTGAGGAGGGTTTCTGTGATGGGGGAGCAAGGAGAGATATTTTGATTGTTTTTCTGTGTTTCTGTGCTTTTTCGAAAGATACAAAATGTAATCACAAACAAATCTTGACAAAACAGCTGTATTGTTATTGACAGTGGATTTAAGTCCTAATCCTTAAATTTTAGTATAGTTTGCAACTTACATTTTAGAAGTACAGTATTTATACAAAATATGGTCTGTTTTACAGGTGGATGTGTATAAAATCATAAAATCCAAGATATTTTTTTGTTATTGTTTCAAATGTCACTTTATCTTTTCTAGTGCCTTCTCAAAAGCAGAATATTATTAACATATATGAAAGGATTTTAAACTACTATGTACACCAATTCATTCTTTCAGGTGGCCCAGATGAAACAATAAGTAACAGGTTTAAAAAAAACATCGTAGCAATAGTTTATCTTAATGATTTTCAATATATTTAATTTAATTTTACATGTTTATTATGCCAAAAATGCATAAAGATATCCAGCAGTTCATCATTTCTAAAAGTAGTCATCCATCCATCTTCTGCCTTTCCAATTCAGGGTCATGGGAGAGCCAGAGACTATCCCAGCAAGCAAGCAGGCACAAACAAAACAAGCACAAGGCAGGATATACTCGGGATAAGACACTAGCCCGTTGCAGGGCAGACAGACGCAAATACAGACATGCACACATCCATACCAGGACTGGTTTACCCAGACACCAATTAACCTGCCAGTATGTTTTTAGACTGTTAGCACTGCTAACCACTGCATCACCATGCTAACCTCAAAGAATGATCGATTTATGAATAATTTTGTTTTCTGTAGCTCGGATTACATTGAAACATTTTATAACTGAGAAGTACTTTCACTTGCATGTATCATGTATGCCACAGTTAGCTGATGAACTTGTTAGAGTGTGATTTCATGAGCAGCTCTGATGTGCTTTTCAAAAATATTAAGGCTCTTGTCCTCTTTCTGCACTTTCTGTTTTGTTATTCTCAGGAAATAAAAAGACTGAAGTGTGAGCCTGTGATTTTGCACAGGCAAAGGTGATGTATGCATGCGTAAAAAGAAACCTGCTTGTGCAGTTTCAGGCACACGGCAATGATGCTGACATAGACATACTGATGCTATCTGAAGGTAGAGTGCGTGACTGGAATGCACCATGTATGTCTACCCTTAGTTTGAACAGAAGAATTGAAATAGAAAAACAACTATGACTTTTCTGTCATGAAAGCATTCTTTTTTTTTTTAAATATGTCATAGCCAAATCATACAGTACCTTTACCCTGCCCAACGCTTACCTTAATACTGCGGATGTGCTCTAAAGCCTTTGTCTGTAGTATCTGTAAACTAAATACGTATGAAGTTTTTGGAAGTTGCTACATGTACTGTATAAATGTCATTTCAAGTACAAAAAATAACCTATCTTTTATCTATTTATTGAGTTCAAGCATGACTTGTGTTTTTCTGTCCTGTTAAATGGTTCTTTTCACAGTGGCACACATAATACTTACATATACAGTACAGGTGCATGTACTTTGCCATTTTCCCAAACGATGCCTGCGCTTAAAGCTTGCATTCAACAGATTGAATGCAGATTGATGTGATTTTCAAGAAAATGAATGAACAAATTTGCAAAATGTTCAATATTTAGCTGTATAATAGTGGTACAATTACAAAGACGTGAGTATGAAGTTGCTCATTACTTAGCAGGCATCTATAAACATTCAAATAACATTCAGCTGACCCACACATTGCATATTTAACATGACAAAAAGTCTTATTGAATGTGTACTTAATAAAAACTGGGATAGAATGCTGAAGAGAGAAAAAACTCAGCGGCCTTCAGTGAATAATGAAACATATCCTGCCGAGATATGAAAACTCTCTGAATCCCTGAACTGCAGGTAAATGGGTAATCTGTGCCTGAAGACATAAAGCATTTCTTTAGAACAGATTTGCCCTTGAATCGTGTTTCAGTCATTTTACGTTTCTTTAGAGTTACCATTACTACAAAGATTTTTCTTTACATTGGCCTTGCTTCAGGCTTTCCTTGCATCGTGTAAACTGCCAAAATGTATCCCATGAAATACCAAACCAGAAAGCATTAAAACCATTATGAAATCAATTTCCCTACAAGAAAAAAAGAGATCTGATCTTTCCATTAAATAGAACAGGAAAGACCTTATTTATTTAAAAGAATTTCAATACCTGATCTGTCACACCCCTTTGGCATCCTGGGTGGGGATATGCTAAAATTAAAACATGATAGAAAAGCACCCAGTTAATACTGATTTTTGCTGTTACATGATCTAAAAGACAGTAAAGACACATACAGTGGCATTTCAGTTCCATACAGGTAACACAATGCTGAAAGAAAATACTATAACATAGAAAATATACCTAATTGTAAGCCATTTACATTATAACTGCTTTAAATGTTAATGTATTCTAAATGCTTAAAAAAACAAACTTTTGTAAAGGAAACAGAATCATTGCTCTAATATTAAAGCAATATTAAAGTATTTTATTGAAGGCCAGTCTTTAGCCTTTCTGCAACAAATACAGTTTCCATGTTTTTCTTATTTCCCTTTTCCTGACAATATAATATGAATGATGAATACCTTTCACAGTACAGAACAGTCACTCTGCACAATGGGTTATCTTATTACTGTCCTTTAGAAGATTGATTAGTAGGGTATTTGTAAACCAGTTCTACATTTAGGGCTTTTAAGGATGGTAGATGTCACTGGACTCATGTGAGTACTAAACACCACAATGTGTCACAGTGTTATTATCAGCTAAGGTGAATCAATTGCTAAACACGAAGAGATGCCCATTAGTGTGGGTAGTGTCACTCCAATAAATCTTAAGGTATCATTTCTCATTACAGAAAACACTCATAGATTACATCAGTTTTAGATTAAATCTCCTAAAGTATCTAACAGTAAAACTGGTATAGTTTAGGAGAGAATTTACAGATCACCAGAAAGGCAAGGTTCAGTGTGTCATGAAATAGTAGCTAAGAAGTACCTAGCTGAGCCAGCAGAGAGAGCCCTTGCTATAGAAACAGAGGGAAAAGATCATTTCTAAAAATACTGTAATTTGAGGGTGAATCGGGATATTGTGTTTTGTAAAAGACTTATCACAACAAAGGCCACAACTAGACAATAAACGAAAAAAAAATCATCTAAGAAGGCACTGTAGTTTAGCCTTGCAATAAGAGTGTACAATAGTTACATTTTGGCAAAGGAAAAAGGCTACATTTGTGAGCAAAAATATTATATTAGATTCAGCAAGGTCTGATATGCTCCAAAGATAAAATTCTTCATACATTTCGCATTGATTAAAGTGGCAGACTAATGTTAGTCCTGTTTGTTCACCCTGAGATTTGATGTCTGAAATGTACAGGGGCCTACTTAAAACACTTTTGGGCTGTTGAACCCAATTGCTTATAATTTCTGTACAACAGTGCCTTCTTGATTGCATTAAGAGCCATGTCCTTTTGGTATTTGGTCCTGGGGTGCATGTCTGAGTCACAATGCCCCCGTTCTCTTCTGTCAATGCCTATGATTATTCTGTGATTAATTTAAAAATTGTATGAAACACTTCAATGGTGTCAGGTCACAGGGACAGAAAGGACAGACTGTATGTACTTTGTGTCTGTGTACTGGTGCATATGTACTGGTGTTGGCACTGTGCTCTGGAATAGTGTGGTTCAGATGCAGTGCATGGGGAGCTATGGGGCAGTGAGGGCTCTTCTTTGTGGAGAAAGGACTAAGCTGAAGTGAGTAGTGGCAGGAGCTGTAATGGTTCAAGAACGTCAGGAACCTACTGTAGGGTGGGGTATTAAAAAGGAATTCCACTCACTGGTCAGGACGTCTCTCATTAGTTAATGCGGGGAGACTTGGTGGCATTGTAACTGTTGTTACATCCGATCCCATTTCCTGTTGTAAAATAAAGGCTGCACGCCCATATTCTAAAAGTCTAGGACTAAAATTTCTATTGTCTCATTCTTCAGGACCCACATGAGTGCTTTGCTGGGATTCAAAATTATATGTTCTGTGTCAGAAAACATGCTATCTTTGCCACATCTGGTCTGAAGTGTGGCTGCTAGTGAAGTATCCATTCAGATGCTTGTCTGACCTGCAGTTGGCAAGTTCTTTAGCCCAGATAGCAAGACTAGTCCACCAGTAGGACTAATTCTGGTAGGAATTTATCTTACAGTGATCTATCTTTCAACATGTGTCAGATTGTAACCTTAATAAAATAACTTTTAGAGAACAGCATTTATTTAATAAGAGAAATTCTGTTCCTTACATGTACAGTAAGAAATTTCAAGACATTACACATATTCACCTTTTCCTGTCACTATTCAGTGCCATTTCTCTGTTCATCCCAAATAATGGCATTTAAGAAGTCATGGGGTTGAATCAAACAATTAGCACATGTGTCGCAGCACATGGTGGATGAAAACACTTCTGAATGATTTTTAACATAAGGCACTAACACTCTTGACTAAGCCTATATTTGTGTGAGGCTATGTGTGATCAAGGACGATATGTGATCCACACAAAAGACACATAACCAATTCTAACACATCTGTTATTCTCCTCGATGCTTTGAAGTATCAATGTCAAAAGCAATCTTCTTCTCAGTGCTTTAGCAGAGGGGCTTAGTTATGTCTTGAGACAGAGCCTTTTGTACTGAACAGCCTTAGAAATCTAACATTACTTAATGTAATATTCCTCCAGAAAAAGAGATCTACAGTAAATTACACCGGGCTTTAATTGTTTAGGGAGGAGTTGTATTTAACACGTGTATTTTAACACTTTTATTTATAATTTACAGTCCAGCCTACCCACGGCAATAAATGATTGTAACATTTAAAGTCAGAAAGGATAAGAAGCTTTAGTTTTATTTATTTAGTTTAAAGGAATTCTACAGAAAATGTTAATAGGCATCCAGGAATGATTTATAAATGGACTTTAAGGTGATTAACATTGTGGTGACACTAAAGAATTAAAACTTATATAACCAATTAAAATTTCATATGTCCCATATCTTCTGCTTCAGTTAAAGTTTAGAATCCATGTAGAGCAAAGGTTTTATCCTCAGAGAGGTGAATGATGTGATAGTCCAAATTTACAACAAACAAGCAGAATATTGCACTAAAAATAGGAAAAGGTAGAGATCCTGTATTTTAACTGTCGAATTGAAAATTAGATTAGTGTCAAGGAGCTTAATAAAACAAAACCTCTATTACTGTCCAAATGTGTTTTACATCTAAATGAATTTATATAAAGGTGAAAATCCCAAAATATATAAATCGTTAGATAATGTAAATATATTAGTCATAAATAATATATAAATCATTGTCTAGCATTTGTCATCTACTGTATATCAGGGATGTCTGCAGTCTAGGAGGGCCTGAAGGTTTCTGGTTTTATTTCCACCTGTGCCCTTAATTAATTTCCTAATTTGATCTATCTTCACCCTTGCAGCAGCTCCCTGGCTTATTCCTCAAAAAGGGAAGAGGGAGGGGGAGGAGGTTTTTTTTGTCAGCCTCGACTTTACTGTCAGGCCAGAATTTCTTCAGCCGGAAGGGTTATGCTGAATTTTCATACGATATCCCTATAATCCTGGGATTTTGTTGCTCTTCTTAGAGTTTGCTCAAACTACTGAAAATATGAAACGGACATATTTTAATCCCATGGTCAATAAAAACAAGTAAGTGCAAAAAGTAAAAACAGTTTTAAGAAAGGTTTTAAAAATATTGTCTTGCAATATTATGTCTGTATTCAAAATGTTTCTGAAATACAGAAAAACATGGCTAAGTGGAGCTGATTTTACTCTTCGATTGTGTTACTCCTGTTCACTTCCAAAAGTTTACTTTGGAAAGTTGAATTATTCTGTCTGTTAAGGAGCTGCCCTCTACAGCGTTTCCGTTTGCAGGCACTCTCTTATTGGTTCTCTGTGCCCTGCGCACAAGCACGAAAAAGAAGAATACAGGGCCAGTATCGCCTCTTTTTGGTGAGAGGTTGCTGTGTTTCATCAATCACTGACCAGTTAACAACAATTTGAAACCTTATGGTCACTGGAGCTGTCGTACATTCAAGCCACCCGCAGGACATTTTAGAGGAGCAATAGAAGTGCCAGGAATATGGGCCCATAAACCACCGGTAGGTCGGAACCTTTTGGTGCTTTTTACATTCCAATTTAAAGAGTAGAGAATGCAGACTGCTCCTGAATGTATTCCTTGTTCACCAACCTGCTTGTGACCTGTTCCACAGTCCGCAAGTCTTGCCTTTCTTTTGTTCACCGGGACATTCTCACCTGTATTTCTTAAGCACATTGAAGATGCAAAAGGCTGTGAGGGTGAATGTGCATCAGGCCTTGTTCTGGGACACTGCCATTTCAAAGATGAGTGTTTGCCACCTGAAATTACCTTTTTTGCTTCGCTCTGAAGTACCGTGGTGTTAGTTATCTCGTCTGCTGAAGTCTTGCAAGCTTGCAATATACTATAACAAGTGTAGTTTTACCATTTATGATAATGTTATTTTTAGTCACTCAGTATTATACCTTGTGTGTGAGAAAGGGATTTACACCCTCTTTCTTGACATGCCATTTTATTTTAGTCATTCCCTTCCTGTGATGTGAGGATTTATGCTTTGTGCAAAGTGCTTCATATTTTCACACCAATGGTGATGAAACCATCTTAGAATTTCTAGCCTAAGTGTAACAGTCTTCATCAAAGTTATATTGCTGCTGTCTTCTTCACTCTTTTCGATCCTTTGCCAACATTTTATAAGGGTGTTGATCTTTAGTTCTTCATCCTATCCTACTGCTATCAATCCTCTTTTGTTTTTTCCAATTAAAAGTTTAAGTAAAGTTACAGGATGAATGAGACAAAGCCATTTAACCCATCTGTAGGTATATAATCAAATACACCGGCAAACAAAAAAACACCCATCAAAAGCCTCACTAAAAAAATAAGCATAAAAAGCATTTGGTATTTAAATATTTCTAGTAACATTTGACAAAAAGTAAACTTTGACTTGATTTTTTATTTTAAAATATATAATATAAAATAGATAAATAATAGTACATACAGTACGCATGCCAAGAGTGTTTTGCATGTAAATACAAATAATGTAAATGAAAGAACTGAAGAGGAAGGCAGGGTGGATCACAGTGCCACTTGTAATACTGAGGCCAGCACTACTGTACATGAAAAGGTAGATTTTATACTGTACCTGAAACAACACAGTTCATTAGGACAGAGCTCATGGCCTCTGTAGTGTTATACAGTCTGGAGAGTATGTGACTGCCACACTGGACTGGATATGTGTCCACAGTATGGATTACCCCCTAGTGCTGATTTCCACTTATACAGCTGGATGGACTGTAGCAGCTGGGATAAAATACCTCGCTCAGCACAGAGAGGGCAAATGAAATTTTCCAACAGGGTAATATCGGACAAACAATGAAGGAGGGTATCTTTTCCCTACTATTTAAAGTGGGGGAGGCTCTTAAAAAACTAGAGGCTAATTATGATGCTCTGCATGGAAGTAAAGATACTGTCCAAGCTCCTGGCAAGCAGGTTAAGGACAGCCCTGCCCCACATAACAAAAAGCGACTAGACATGTGGGGTGGAGAGGTGATCCATCCACTGGAATTTACAGCTCACTTGGGACACAATCGCCTGGGCAAAAGACAATAGAAATATGCCCACATGCCCACGATGGTGTTGAGCCTAGATCAGGAGAAATCTTTAAACACAGTTAACCACAGTTATCTGTTCAGAGTGCTGGAATGCTTCAGTTTCAGAGAGTTTTAGCCGAGATATTGCACTCTGAAATCTGCAGCAGAGTCAACATTGGGGAGTTTACAAGAACTGGACTGAGATAGGGATGTCCATGAGCAGGACAAAAAAATCTCTCATTATATGGATAAAACAACACTGTTCCTGTGCTCAGACAGCTTGAAGAGAGCTTTGCGGGACATGGACCAATTCTCCCAGGCCTCAGGCTCCAAGCTCAATGGGTAGAAGTCCAAACAGTCTCTGGACCCCTGAAGGACAGGAACATGGCCCCAAATGGTCTGAATCCTCGGCAGAGCTCCTCAAGATCCTCAAGATACTGGGGGTTTTGTTTTAGGACCATGACAATGAACCCAAAAACTGGATAGGGAAAATTGCCAATGAAATTGGAGTTATGGCTGAGTAAAACACAGTCACTATCCTTCGCAGGAAAGATGATGGTATTGAACACACAAAATTCCTCTGGCTTTGGTGTTACTGGCAGTGCTGTACCGGCTACCAGCCAGATTCAAACAAGGTTTACAGATGATCATCTTCGTTTGTGGAGGAAGGTATTAGTACATCACCAGGTATCAGATTTGCCGGGCAGTTAAAAAATGGAGGGAGAGATATACCCCATTTCCCCCTGAAGCTGGACTACATCTTCTTCTGCAACATCTGCCAGGCACCACAGAGCACAGTCAAGCATTAGAACACTTTGTCAGGCTGTGGTTCTTAATACCAATGAGACATCTGATCTAGTGGTCAAACACTTGAGCAAATGCAGAGAAACAACCAGGACCACACACTCACATTGTCAAGTAGCACTAAAAACATCAGACCAGCTGACAGCCAGGACTGTGCAACAACCAATACGTTTTGTATTATGAAAATAGGGATGAATTGGTCACCGGAGAGTTTCCAGAGAATTCTGTCAAAGAACGCAACCACAGGAACTGGACAACAAGCTGAGGGACTGGTTGGGAGTCTACAAAACACTTGCAACAAGACAGGTCCTCTACAAGCACTCACTAACTAAAATCCCATACTGCCCCTGGGGCTCTTGCTCAGCTGAGGAAGCACAGGGGCATGTTTTCTGGGGGCCCCCTTTTGCCAAAGAAGTGGGGAGTTAGCACAGTGCTAACTTACAAAGCATAATGATAGGTAGACAAGGAATACCCTCATGCTAAATAACATGGAGTGGGGAGTCAGGAGGTGGAGGGAAAATTCCTTGCAGACTGAAGTAAAATTATTTGCAAGTGGGGATTTTCCACTGCAAAATAAGGTTAGAAAGGACCGGGGGCCCTATAATCCACTCTGTTTGAAGTGGCTCCTGTGAACGATCAGACATTAATAGTTTCAGGATGAAAACAAGTGGAAAAGGACATACCAGTGGGTAAACAGAATCCACAAACAATAGACTCCTGTACTGCAAACATAACAGCAAATGATGCAGGAAGCCAGGGAACACTGTTCTTCATGACATGACATGAACTCTTGAACTCTTTTCATGTAAAGAGAAAGACTTTGTGAAATGACACAGCACGTAACACAAAAACATTTTGTACATATTTTAGAGCGATAATAAAATTTACAACGGCAGTGTCTGCAGTGGGGACACAAACCTACAACCTGTTATGACTCTGAAGGCTTAGTCAATGTGCTGTGCCACTCCCTCACCCCAACAGAAATGTGACATTACTGGACAGCCATATTGGACATGTGAGATTAAGAAAGTGGAAGATATTGTTTTAATCTTAAAAGACTGAAATTCTAATCTCCCAAAGTAAATTCTGTTAAAACTGAACTTAATGGCTTGTAGAAACAGGAGAAAATGCAGTGAAATCTAATGGTTTGATGAAAGGGCACTCCATGTGCTGTACAGTATGTATCAGCCAGTCGGCTAATTATTTGTCATGTGCTAGCTGCCTCAAAAATTTCAAAGTGAGAAGTTAGTTATACCGTTCAGTGAAGAAAAAGAGAAAGGGTTGTAGAGGCAAAATCACCCCTCAGAGCTGTCTTACTTTCGGTACATAAAGAAAAAACCTTTCAAGGTTTAAAGGCCAAGACATTCAATAAAGCTACTTCTTACGAGGCAATTAGGGTCCCTTTGTAAGCTACTGTCTGTGTTTAATATTAGCCTCAGTGACCTATTTCCTCCTTCAGCAAAATTACACTTTCATTATATTCGTATTTTTTAAATGGATTTCCCTATTTTATCTGACAGTATAAAAGGTTGATAAAGGTGTTTTTTGTCGTTATGTTGAGAATAACATCTGACAGAAAATAAATTGCGTTTTATTAATCCTTTTAGCAAGCTGTTCAGAAAGACAGGGACTCCAACACCAGCAATGCCGTGACACTTGACAAAGGGTAATAAAAATGACCACTGCGTTTTTCAACTTTCCAGAAAATAGCTTGGTGTGGGGTACTGAATACTGGTGAAAGCACTTCAGACTTGTAAAGCTTTTAAAGTAAGACAACCTGCAATGCTTTGTGCAACAGGGATTCAGAACAATAGCTTTTTTTTAAATTTCAACTGTAAATATAGTAAAAACTATTAATTTTTAGTACTTAAGTTCATTCTTTATTCTTACGGACAGATTACACAAATACACAGAATAAAGTGAATGAAGAAGCCACAATAAAATGATACTCGAATCCAAAACATTTGCATTAACTAAGAAAACCACACAGTACCAAGTTTGTGTTTTTCATCAGTGCAAAAGCTTTGCATCTATTTAGTTCACAAAGGGCGTAGGTGCTTTCATCTGCAATCTTGTACTATAGGTCACCCCATCAGACACTAGTAAGAACAGCAAGAGAAAACCAGGCGTTAATTAAGGTAGTGGGGGAGGTAGGGTAATTTAACATTATGGTCTCAGATTGGCAGATATCAGACCTGAAAAGAATGCAAATCTGTGTTTGTACAGTATGTGCAGTATTGGAACATCTTGTAAAACTGCTAATGACACACATTAAACAAAACAGTACACACAGAAGATACCTGCCAGTACAATAAAATCATCAGAATATGCCCCCAGTATTTTGTCCATTTACTTTAGAAAATAAGCAAGAGTGAAAAGGAATATGAATTCCTTTCATTAGAGTCTGGTAATTAGGGTATCTACGCTTGAATTTACAGAAATTCTCAGTGTTCCTGACCCACTGTTATGGTAACATATGTGCCTTATCAGAAAACATTTTTTTCTATAAGCTTTTTCAGGGAACAGTAGCTTCCGAAATAACGAAATGACTTGCATTTAAAGTGCACAATGAGGTGGGTAATGAGTATTTGTATTTAATTCTTGGATGCAAATCAACTTAAGAATAAGTAATTGTGTGAAACAAGTCAGTAATTTAAAGACAAAACAGCCAAAATAGATACAATTATATGAATTATTTATAAAATATATTTTTTATAAATAGATTTGTAATTTATATAAAATTATATTTATAAAAAAGTAATGGAAATCCTTTCCATATGGGTATAAACACTTCCTTTATTAGTTTAACTTCATAATTGCCTCCCATTCGTATGTAAAAGTGTAATAAAAAAACTGTGATGCTTATAATATAATTAAATATATTCTAATATTATGAATTAAAATGGGTGTAAAACAATAATACAGGGTCTTGTTAAACTTCCTTACTGATACACGAAGAAGGTGGCAGAAATCAGGAATGTAATATGTCATATGTCGCATATGTCCTGTACTAAAGCCTCAAGGGAATGCTTAAGCAGTCATACAGTACATGTAGCCCAGTATGAGCCAAGGAGCACTGTTGCTCTGTGCATGCCTTCTGGGGAAAGATGATTTTGTTTTCATTAGGCAAAAATGTCAGATAAAAGAATCAGTTCTACAGGTAGGCTGGAATGGAATCTAGTCTTGGATAAAAAAGTTACTGACCAGTATTATTTTATTCATACATGACTATTAAATATGAAAAGACATTTCCATTAGTTATTGGTCTTGCAAACTGTTTGTTTATATTGCTTTGTTTTTTGGTCTATTATTTCATATTGGAAGAATTTAGAATTTAGTGGCTGTAAATTGTTAATAATCTGGTGCTTGGCCAAGCAAATGTATTGTGTGTTTCTAGCCCCAGAGACCTCTCTCCGCCCACTTGCAGAAAAATGCTTTCTAGTTTCCTCTCTTGGACTAGTACTGGCTGTAGTTTTGAAGGGAGAATTTTTTCAGGCTTTTGAAACTTGAGCATTTTGACCTAATTACGAGTAATAAAAGTAGTTAGGTGAAAGATCATGCTGGGTATGACATTTTCTCTTTTTCCTCTTTACTTGAAGTTGAACTAATTAAAGCAAGACTAAAATATCACCTAGCAGAGACCCACTTACTCACAGTCCATGCTATTTTATGACTGGTTATTATTTTGAACACACAGCAGAAGGATCCATAATTTCACTGATGGACAGATTTTATGAAAAAGACTTTTCTACATGTTCTGGTTAAAGACATGACCCTATGTATAATTAATACATTAATAGTCTTTTTCAAATAATGTTAATTAATTTCTTAAGCAGATGGAAATACTCTTAAAAACTGAAAACAATGTCTGAAGTAGAATTAATGGATATTTACTATAACAGTGAACTGATTAAAAGATTATTGCGAATGTTTTAATTTAATGGAATTTTAACATTTTCATTATAATAATTAATTGCTTACACTTATATAGTGCTTTTCTGGACACTCCACTCAAAGCACTTTACAGTACAGGTAATGGGGACTCCCCTCCACCACTACCAGTGTGTAGCCCCACCTGGGATGCATTTCCTTCAAGTACAAAAATTAATTTTATTAATTCATAATGAATTAGGGGCAGGGTTGAATAAAATCTGGGACAGGGCAGATGACATTTTTAAGAAGGATAACTACATTATTACATTGATGTTATGCCATGATTACATTCAGTGCTGAGACTTTGCACAAGGATTGCACAATTAATAATTCTACAATCTATTAGTAAGACCTCATTTAGAATATTGTGTACTTTTTCAATCACCATATCACAAAAATGTATTGCCTCTCTGGAATTATCCCATAGAGGAGAGATAAAATACATGCCGAAACTTAAGAGATCGTCCTGAAAGTGCCAGTGAATCTTTTTAATCTTGAAAAGAGAAGAATTTAAAGGGAGCCAATTTAAGTATTGAAAAACCTTAAAGTCAGCCAGTGGACTTCTAGATAATCAACAAAGAAACAATAATCAGATGATATACAGTAAATGGAAACTAAGAGGAATTTATTCTAAAAATGAGAACAAGGTGTAATTTTTACTCAAAGGGTTGGGGGTGTCTAGAACACAGATTAATTCATTTTCAAACGAACAAGCAGAAGCATTTGGGGCATGTGTGGATCATTTAAAAAATACTATTATCCTAAAGTGTGAACTTCTTATTCCTTCTGCATGATTAGGCTCTGAATACATTTTTCCCTCAGAGAAAATCTTACATGAAGAATAGGTTACATAAGGTTATGCCTCTTCAGCTGTAATGTGGATTGGCAGTGATAATAAAAATAAAACTCAATGAAAAGCACAGATGTTTGTTGGATTGTCCTGTATGCTAGCTCATCTGAACATAATTCTGGCAATATGTGCTGCTCTTAACAGATCTGTCAGATAGATGCCCCTTTCCATTCGCTGACATATGCCAAGTGTTCCTGTTGAGCTAAAAAAATAATCTTGGGTCGTGTGAGGTGGGCCTTCAAATCACTTCAAATGGAAAAAATCCTTCATCCATGGCAGCTCATACCTGGCTGTCAGGATTTTGATAGACTAATAACACCAGAGTCTCTGTGGCTTCACCAATGTTCACCATCTTCTTCTGGATCTGTCTTCACACACCTCAACAAAATATTTGAGAGCTCCATTGCATCACAAATGTTGGTGCTGTCACTGCTGATGAAGTGAGAGGGCCAGGCTGACTCCATGCCTCCATGCAGCATTAATGACTCCCAGCTTTTGTCTGATACTGTTTGCCAGTTAGTGTGAAAATCCTCCTTCTAGAAAGTAACTTGACACCCAGAAATTCAATATGCAGTTTCATACTTTTCAATAGTGTCATTAGCTCAAACATTTTGCTGGCTGCAGTCCCTCAAATGATTATTTAAAAAATAGATTTAAAGTAATGGCAAATTCAACTATTACTGCAGGGTTGCATGAAACATTTCTGGACCATTAGTCTAGTCTAGTCATTTTTTTGTCCTGTACAATATGTTAATGTCATGACAATGAGAGAAATCTAAAATGATTTTTGATGTCTTTGCAACTTTTTAGGGGAGGATCACTGAAGTATTCAAATCTGGACACTACACAGTATGGCATTTCCAGTTCAATAAACTCTCAAAGCTTCAGATAAACTACAATTCCTGACCCAAATAATTTTAAAGATAGATTGGACATTTAAGAATATTAATTTTAGTGGGTTAAACTATGTGCACTTTAACTGGCCTCAGATTACAAAAAACAATTATAGAATTTGCACAAACATAATATGAATTTGTGTCATTGTTATTGTTTTTAGAATCAACAGAACTACAGGCTATTGATACTGACAAGAATATAAAAACAATATCAAAGGCTGTGGTAGATTCTTCACAATTATCTAACCACCCTGTGTGTCCTTTTACAACAGTAGAAGCCTTTAATGGCTTCGAATGGCACTTCAGCTGATAAAAAGTGACCTTTAGGACTGGTCTCATATTTGTGTCCCCTTAGTTGAACTTTATGGAGAGAGTGTTAGTAAACTGCCTTCCATAGGATAGGCTGGAGGAAGTTCAACCAATTGTCCACCTAAATTAAATGCCCTCGTCTGTGATGCAGGGGGCAGAGCATTGTGTCATCCAGGGCAGCAACAGTAGACTGTCCTCCTCCCCTGGAGGTTCTGGCCTCCGTACGGATACCTGCCTTTGGTGATTTGAACTCTATCTCATTTGCCTCTGGGTCATAGGCTGACGAAACCTCTCCCTCACCCCCAGGGTCACTTGGAATGCAGGTATGGGCCTTTTCCAGCTGGGCCATTTCCAGCTGGTTTTGACACTCAGCTATCTTGGATCTCCAACCCAGCTCAGGTCGCTTCACACTTTTCTGAAGTGGCTCCAGCATGACTTCAGTTGCAACAAAAAGGCTTCTGTACTGCTCAGGCTCTGCCTTCTAAGGTTTCGTACGACTTATCAGCCTCTTCGAGGGGGTTCTAGTAGGGGCAGTGTTTCTCTGCTGTGTTGCGTGAGAACGTTTTGTGCTTTCTAGTAGAATTCCTGTACCACTGCTCTGGGCTATGCAAATCTAAGGGAAAATTATATCAAGAGCCTCCCTCATCTCCCTTTGCCATTGCCTCTGCTGCTGTTGTTTTGACAGTCTGAGCAGAAATTAACTTCTCTTGACACTTCCTTTTAGCATACAGTAGTGATTCTATAATTCTTCTACGTGTTCCGACAACACATCATGGATCTGGATCTTTTGTTGCTCAATTTGTTCTTTCAGTTAGAGATTTTCCCTCCGACTTCCCACTTTCCACTTTCCCCTCTAGCTAATCTCCAGCAGGGTTTCATCTCCTCTGTCTCTGCTCAGTAACGTCTTAGCTGAGTTGGGGACTGTAGTACTTTTAGCTTGAACACCTGGTTCTTCACTTTTGCCTCTGTGCTGAGCATCCAGTACTGAAATGCAGGAAACAAACATTTCCTGCTTGTGCTTTGCCATATCGTTTCTCTTCTGAGACTCAGGCAGGAAACCATCTCCTGCTTGGTCTTGAGGCTGCTGCTCTGAGACATTTTCAGCTCATGGCTCACTTCTTTCAATTGCCTTTGAAGTGAACATTTGCTTTGTGTCTCACAGGTGGCCACCTTGAACTCCAGCCTCTCTGCTGTTCATTAGCCTGCAGGGGCTCAATCTTTAAGTCACAGGTCAATTTGGTGCCCTCTTGGCATAGTTTTACAGAGCTCTGCATCTTGCTAGCTAGCCCTCTGTTTTGCATTTTTTGAGAAAGGAGTCTCAAATAGGTGCATTTTCTGACTGTGGAACATCCCTCAGAAAGTCCAGCTGGTTTCCCAGCAGCTGGAGTTGCTCCTGCAAGTGCCAGGCTGGGCCTGGCAGACAGCTGCTGAATCTAGGTTAATTGGTCCTGGCAAAGCCCTTCAGCACAAGTGATTTCATGGTCATGCAAGGTCAGCTAATCTGGAGACTGGGCTTCTGGGACCAGCGTCAGATCTGGTACTTTCATGTTTGGCTCTCTTTCCTTATTTCACCCTAGAGACTCTCACTAAGTGGAGCTCAGTATACTCTGGGGTGGATCTGTGCTTTCCTACTGCCTCTTCCTACTGGCAATTGATCCCCAACATGGAGTTCTTCCCCTTCTTCCTACTCTTCCCAGAGTTGGAGACTTCTGGCCAATGCAAGGAATCTGGGATAGGAGTAATGTGATCACTTGCACTAGACCTGGTCAGGATTCTGGCTGCTGAATTTTAGACATTTTAGATATACAGTTTGTTCAATGTAAATTTAGATACCTCTGCGAGCAGAGCATTACAGTAGTCAATTCGGGAAAACACAAATGTGTTGATAAGCTTTTCAGCCACAGTTAGTGATGACATAGGGCGTAGTCTAGCGATATTTCTGAGGTGATAGGGTCCAGGGCTGAGTACCAATCAACGGTGTGGGCCATGCCAGTCCCTCCTGGCGGGTCAAGAAACCTGAGCACAATAGAAGAGGAAGTATAAATTTTCCATCTCAGAAAATATATTCTTTATAAGCAGAGGGTGACATAATAAACAACCTGTACTGAAGAATAATTACATTTTGGCATCAAAAACCTTATTCTGACTGTAGCCTGAACCATATCCTCAAGTCTAATCCTGCAGTTATTTGTAGAAGGTAGCTTGTTCCACATGCTATACTTTATAAACGTATTACCGGCTGTTTTATTATCTATTTGTAGAGTGTAATTTTGCAACCCCTAAACTAAAGTGTGACCCAATTTTCACTCTGTCGCTCAGCTTGCCTTACGGATAATATGTGAAGCTGTTAGTTTCCCTTGGAGCTGAATTATTTGTAAGCTGTGCTGGCTGCAGCAGTGACAGTGTTTCTGGCCTGTGGGGTGTTGTGTTGCTCTGTTCACTTTTCTGCAGTTTTTTGCTTGCCTGACATTTTTTTCACATCTAAAGTGTCTTTTTTCCAAAGAATCTTGATGGTAATTTGCTCCCAATTTTCAGTTTCTCACTTGTTAATCCATGTTTCAATAGCTAGGCAAATGCCTCCTCTTTGTATATTATATTATTGTTTTAAGAGCTGAAAAACGCCTTAAAATGGCTCCTACTACCACTTCACATTAGTGGCAGTTTTTTAATTTAAACAATTTGTCGAATCTGCTATCTCCCCTGTACTCTTCTGTTTGCATATTTTATACTATATACATAATTGACATGAAACCCATGACCCTGTCCTGCCTTGGTAGTGGTCCTTGTGTGGCCTCTCCTCTTCCGTCTTGTTCCTAGGGTGGAAACTGGGGTGACGTGCATATTCAGGAAATACAGTCAAGAACCAACATGTATCAGCTCTGTGTCTTGAGACAAAGCTGGAACCCCACAGCTTGATGTACTGTATAGTCGCCATGCAGTTACAAACCGCATGTCTCGCCATGGGCGAGTGCAAGAGTGTCTGAGACTTGTGACGTAAAAGCGTCCCTTCCTGCTCACTAGTCACTGTAAGCAAAAAGGGAAACATGGTCTTTTTTGGCTTACTTAATTCATGCAGAGATTTTAAATGATACCCGACTGTTGAGCATGTGGTTCTGCAGAACAGATTGCCTGCACACAAAACAGAGGATAGGATCAGCAGAAAGTCAAACAGTTTCCTTTTCCAAGAGATACACAACTAGCCAAGAGATGGGTAATAAACATGGGCACTGGTGCTGGTCCCATCAACAAGTTTCTCAATGAGATTTAGCACAGTGTGTGAGCGAGTAAGTACAGGTTGTGCAGCAGACATTTCATCACAGAAATGTTCCAATGTTATCTGCATGCGGAGTTAACAAGTAAGTACTATTTGTTGACTGGATTGTTCTATCGCCTATGCCTCTGGAGATCACCCTGGTTTTCTGCATAGGGTCCTCACTACTAATTCCTAACAGTAATAGGGTCATGTTCATGTCACCAGATGTTTTGTTGCCTTGTTCTGAATCACAGACAATGAAGGCAATATGGTGCTCTGCATGCCTGGAAATTTTGTCTATTTTTGATGTAAATTGGACGTTTTACACTTTACTGTGTACTTTGTGCTTTAATTCGGGTTTGAAATGAAGTCACCAATGCTGATTCTTTATAATCTCAAAATTTAAATACTGTATAGTGATGAAATTCCCCTTTAAAGAGCAGACCAATAACACAGCA
The DNA here is from genome assembly GCF_055471065.1 of Atractosteus spatula. Classification (NCBI taxonomy): domain Eukaryota; kingdom Metazoa; phylum Chordata; class Actinopteri; order Semionotiformes; family Lepisosteidae; genus Atractosteus; species Atractosteus spatula. The sequence goes on along the minus strand of NC_142717.1, from coordinate 41,500,552 downwards.
TGACACAAGCTTCTATTGTAGCTTCTAGTATAGTAATCCAGGTTTTGGCAACAGCTACATGGTGGCCGAGTAAAAATGAAGTCCAGAGTTCTTCTTAGGCACCAGAGTGAGATAAGATAAAGAAGAAGATGGGTGAAAAAGGGAGAGACGTTGGATTTGATGTTTTAGAGGAAGTCTGACAAGATACAGGGTGAGAATAATAGCAGAGAAACACAAGACTGATTGTGATAGTCAAGACAAAAGAGTAACAGAGCCAGACAGCATGAGCTTAAATACATGCAAATAAAAAGTGCTAAAAGGGAAATAAGACACAGAAAGACAATACCCAGATGAAGGAAAGCCAAGTGTGATACAGTCAGTGGGAGTGAAGTAATCATTTTGTGTAGGAGCAGAAGTTGTTGTCATAAATCTAAATTCCCAGTGCCTTGCTGGCAAGTGTGTGTAACTCCTGTGCACTATCCTCAAACATGTGTTGTAATGTTTATGTATACAGTACAACAATTTGGTCAGGACAGCAAGAGTGGCAACCAGTTGAAGAATTAAGGGTGAAACTTGCATAAATATTGCCACTTGATGCATATTGGCAATATGTAGACTGTATCCTGTTGTAGGACATCCAAATGCTCCAAGGGAGATTAAAGCCTTGTTTTTGAGAAGTAAGGCTGGAGCCAGTTTGTTTTTCCTAGAGATGTATTCTGTCCAAAGCATTCCTCAAGGATTTGTCAGTGAGATGGAGTGCTGAATTTGTGCCCAAGGAGGTTCCAAAAAAACAGAGGTTAGTGAGACCCTGAACGTCTCTGTGAATGAGTAATCAGTTCAACACAACCAAAAAAAAACCCCAAATAAAACTGATACCTTTATATCATCAAGCATTAACTGATTATTCAGGTTCATTTAACTTTTTACATTTGATTTTTTTTCTTTTACAGTTTTGTAGAAATTTCTTATGGCGCTGCCTGAACTTCTCAACATGAGAAAAAACGTTTTCAAAATATTTACATAGAATATTTATTATAGTACATATTTAGAGTACTGATTTTTCATTTTTAGTCAGGATTTATGACTAGGTGTTCTAAGTAATGGATTTCTGGACTGCAATATATAAGCAGTTCTATTTAGCACATAGTGCTGTGTTTGTTCTCTAGGTGAAAGTAATACATTTTAAAGGAAATTATTTTGACAAAATATTACTTAGAGTCAAGAATGTGATACATGCCTTGAGATTAAGCATTTTCAAATGGATTGGAAATGGAACCTAATAACAGACGTATGTAATCAACCCACTTTATGCCAAAACAAAACTTTGTAACTACTGTCATTGAGTCAAAAGATTGCTTGTGTGGTCACCTACACTCATAATGTAAAACACATGGGCACACTTTGTGAATGCTGGGTGTTGAGGTGTTCTAGCACAGCAAATAGTTGGCTCTCAAAGCATGAATACATTGTGGATGGAAATTTACGTAGTAAGGACAAGCAGTTAAGAAGTATTTTTGCTTTTTACACAGACAGAATTACATATTTTAAATATTTAGACGTAGTTTTCAGTGCAAGAAATATTTCACCTCAATTTTATAAATTCAAACTGTTCAATTGACAATGAACGTTAGGACTGCGGAGAAATATTCCAGGTTTGATGTTCGACGTACAAGGCCTGTACACTCTTGTACATCTCATAAAAAAACATAGACTATAGTAGGTGTACTATGGAATTTTTCTTTTCTGTCTGGTCTTTTTACTATTTATTTAGCTTTTATATTAAAATAATAAACTAATTAATAAGTATTGAAAGCAAACCACAATGCAACTATTTACTGTATATGTACAAAAATGTTGCTTTGCCAAAATATTAAAAATCAGATATTTAGATTCAGAGTTCAGTACTTGAACCATGTTTGTTGTTGCAATTAGTGATTCACCAGTACTATGTCAAAGAACAATCATACTTTTTGCTGGGTGGCAATATCAGACGTCTTTCCTATAGCATACTATGCTAAGGAAAATTTCTGGTCTGCTACTACTTGAGAGTCCTCATTTATAATGGGTTAACCAAGTGCTAGACCGTTACCACTAATTGGGCCACTATTACAAAAAATATAGAAGTCATGTAATATTTGGTAGGGCAATGTACATATGCAAAAAAATCTGATGTTAGTAACAGAAATGTAATAATAACAGACTCATTTTTGGAGGAACACCTTACAGAGCATAGGAAATGAAGACATGATCTTAAAACGAATTTAACAGAACTTCATAACAGGTAGTAGTTTAGATACATTGTATGTGTTCAATAATATTAGAAAAGGCTTCATTAGTAAATATATTTTAATTTATTAAACATCATAAATTAGTGAATAACCTTGGTAAAAGTACAGAGAGATAATATTTATGTCTGAAACTGTACAAAATACATGCAAACTAACATTGGAGAGGATCTACAAATCCACTCTGGACAGGTGTTTTCATGATACATAGCATGCAAGTTTCAAATGAAAATCACCCCTGGACTTTCTTGCAGAAGATATGAACTGTGAAAAAAATCCATCTTAGCAAGTGAATGTGATGCTCATAACCCCGAAGAAATGACAAGAGCTGACAAACAGAAACTTTTGTTTCTTCAAGCTGTGCAGGAGAATTCAGCCTGAATTCAAATCAGCTACTATACAACATTAAAATACTGCAATTAGAGAGAGCAACATTTAATTCATAGCTATGTTTGTCTACCTATCACAGCTGCCTAATAAGACAATTAGAAATCAGATGCACTGTAGGAAAGTTCCCCTTTGCATCAGTTGAAGATCAGATTTAAAAACACTCCATGCAAACTGGAACAATGCCTCTCAGGTGAATAGTGTTTTTTTGCTAGGACATTCAGAGGCCTAGAACTGTTTTTTCATCTGTTTTGTAAAATGTAGTTGTTACATAATGCGTTATTTCTGCTAGTCTTTATGTGGCTCTAACACAGTAATACCTTTTTTACAGGAATCACCCACACACAGCAGTACACATAACATAGGAATCAAGGAATTGTTTTTTTCTGCATTTTCATTATTCTTTAGTCCCAAAATATAAACTGTACCTTTGTCATTGGTAGAAGAGTTTTTATGATGCTACAATGTGAAGGCTTTATTACTACTTGCACATTAAATTATTACTGAAGTACTGTACACCAACAAAGTGAGTACTTGTAGACATATTTATTTTGAAACATACATTATATACATTATGGCATACAGTAAATATAAAAACCATTGCATTATTTCCATGACCACATGACTGTCAAGTAAACACACTTCTGCATGGAATTTCAATGCAGAATTAAGATCAGCATGTAAACATGTATTTTTCCAAACAAATGGAAATGAAAGAGATGTCTTATCCTTCTTATTTTGTGTTCTGATGTTTCTATAGCAAAAATAAGTAATGAAAAAATGTACAAAAGCCATATACTTTATATCCTGTGGTTAATAATCTGGGTGGCACTATCTGATATAAACTAATGATATTTAACTCATTCCTGAAATGTTTTTATTAGCATTCCTAAAAAAAAGTTTATTCTCAAAACATACCATACCAGTGTAACATGTCTTGCCAATATTAGGTGCCAATATCTATTAATTTACATGCATCTTTATGTTTAGAAATACACCAACTAGTGAGTGCTAACAGCAGGCTATTGGATGCCTTTGTAAGTGAAAGTATGCTTTTATCAAGCGCTTTGTGTTGTGATAAATGAATGATGGACTCTAAGCTTCCCAGTCTGAAGACAATTGACAGATAAACAAAGAGGAACCACAGTGATCAAGATGGACAGTTGGAAAATTGGGGACATTCATTCTGTTTCGTCTCTCCATATAATTTGTCTTTCTGTCAGGTGGTTTAAATCCTCATGATATTGTGTCAGCATCTGGGAAGCATACATATATATAAGACGTCACTGAGGAGCGTGGAGTATTCCAGATGTATTTTTCATGGCACTGCATGTGCAGCATTAATCAGGTATGTGTTGCACAGGCATCCCACCATGAAATACATCATGACAGTACTCTAGAAGCTGTCAAACATTTATTAATGCTTCAAGATTACTTTATCGGCAGTGTCATTATTGTCAAGCCCTCTGATTTATCAGCTTCTGGGTAAAAGCCTTCCCTCACCCATGCCCTCTCGGGGTTTTTCAGGACTTCCATCCTTAATATATTTCCTGGCAAATGCCTTGCCTAGCCATGGTTTTACATTTTCAAGGATTTAGTTTTCTTCCAAAAACTGAGAGGGTTCCAGTAGCTGTTTTTAAATGCTGAAGACGTGCCCTCTCTCACTTTAGATGTGCTGCTTTTTATTTATTCAGAGACTGTATGCTTTTTGATTAAGAGTCTGTTGTTTTCAAGATGAATGTTAATTTTTGTATTGATGTGCCTGCAACAGAATAACCAAGGCAGACCAAATAATCTACCACGGTCTGAGCTTAAAAAAAATATTCTTCAATTAGACTTATAGCATCTTCTTAGTGTTTTTAAAAAATAGATTACGTGTTAGGTAAGTCTTTACTTTTTGCAAATCTGAATTGCAACAAATTCAGATTCTCAGCTACAGTATTTATCTCTCGACAATCTATGACATGATGGTTTTTGAAAATAATTATCCCAGTTTTAACAAATGCTATGCATTATGCATATTGAAACACATGGTCAGATTTTTTTTCCTGAAGTATTACTGAGAATCACCATCTACAACTGTATGAAATCATCTACTAAATGAGTAGGCAGTTTAAGAGCAACCTATGAGCAATATCGACCAGAAAGCCTCTTCTCATCAATAATCTTTCTAGTATTCAATTCTCAGTCCTCTGTCTGCCAGCACTTAGTTTTTATTTGTGTCCTCTAGTCATGACTTAATTGTTTAGATTGAAGTAGTGTTCTGGGATGATATTGTCAATTCCTTTCAGGATTTTCAGTCAAGAATCTCCAGAGTCTTCTTTGTCATAGCATAAAGATTTAAAAAAAAAATCTTATCTGTCTTAGAAACAGCTCTCAGAACTGGGAGTAGCAGGTTTCCGTCTGTCCCTCTCAGGAAATACATTTCCGAGCTGAAAGTCTCATAGTTTCAATTCACCATTTCTGGACATTTTCCAACAGTAGCAATATGTTTTCTGCAGTGAGATGACTAGAGCTGGAAACACCATTCTAGATAAAACTGTAGTAGTTCATAATCCATTTTTACCACCCTCATTTACTATACATAAAAAAAATTCTGCAGGTATTTTTAAATGTTTATGTGTACAATTATATATTTCCTTGTAAATTACAGTCAGAAACACCCTGATTCATTCTGGCAGGTATCATTAACATAGTAATTTAATAGAATTTAACAAAGAGCCTTATATACAATGGTACCCAAAAAGACAATGAAGTAAGCTTTAAAATTTTTGTTTCCCTTTTAAGGTACATCATAAGTCAACATATAAAGGTGCAGTAATAATCACTTATTTAAAAGGAAGCAACTTACATTATAGCTATTCAGCAATATACCAAATACATTGTTATTTTTTTATCAAATAATTGATAAATATATCTTGAATCTGCAGTTTTCCTCCATGCAAATTATTATGTTGTATCATAAAGCAGATTTAGCTTAAATCATTTTAATGAGCAAGCATCAGAGATAAATTTAGCGTTTGTTTTCGATCCTCGATTTGCCTTTTAGATGCTAGATTTATCCATGACCAGACATGGTATTGGATCAGCATTTTCCACCTTTCCCCCTTTTTGTAATGTGCATACATTGAATACAGTATTTATGGTTGATTATTTTTTTTAGTCATGTAATTGATGATCAATGAAGCATCTTAACAATACCATTTCTTTTTATGTGTTTTTTAATATAAGTGAGAATTCGGAAAATAGAAAAAAGTGCATCATGTCCTAAGAATCCTGAGAAGAGGTGATGAAATCCAGGCTTGCTTTTGTTCTGATTATTTTTTCCTGCCTTTGCTGCTTATTTAATCTTTAAACACATCTCATATGGGCACAAGGTAAGCCCAGGAATTGCTTCCTGGAGGTTTTTATCTTGTGGCTCTTCTGAACATATCACATCAGAAACCTTCCTCTAAGGTAAGCTTCTCTGTGATCACATTAAATGACTCTAAGCACAGCGGCAATGGCAACAGACTGAAGGGCTTTTGAACATTAAGAAAGTTAGAAGATTGTGTAGTATTCTATAGTACATTGTTCACGAATTCAGAATAAAACAGGGAATAACAAATCTTAAACCATTTATGCAATGTTACAAGAAGAAAAATATAAAAACGTAGCTTGTGTTCAATGTTGGAGTGCTGAAAGTATGTTGTTGTGAATACTGTATAAAAGCTCAGCAAACTACAGGCTATTTCCTGTCTCTAGATATTATATTTTATGTATTTATGAGATCATGTGAGCCTCTGAAGAATGTGCTTCTGTTTAGCTTGCCTAATACATGTTTGTCACATGACTAGCCTCACTGTCAAATATCTAATTCATGACACAAATTATCAGTAACAATGAAAAGAGATCACTTCAGATATTACTGAATTATAGTGCCATGATGGCACCTTGTAGATTTACATATTGTAGCAGTGTTGTGGGCTCACCAGAAACTGAATTTATGCTCAAAGCACACCACTTGGGATGGTCACAAGTTGAAGAAGCAGCATGGAGTGCACCCTGTGAATTCCTGGGCCACAGAGCAGCATCCCACTACTAACACCAATGTAGCACTTAAACATGTTATGGATCCTTCAGAAACCAACTTTTTTCACAAGCTGCTTCTGCTTGATTGATTTATTTAAAGAGATTAAAAGACTCACTCTGTCCCTGGCAGGATTCAAACCACCACCAACTTTGCCATTAACAACCAAACAAGCTCACTGATTGCTCCATAAAGATTCCTGCTTTATTGCAACTGAAGCCACCAACAGAACAAAAGCCACATCCCCAACTCTCACTTCCACAGCTGCTTACACCCAGACTCACCCAGAACTCCCTGCTGGAGTCCCATATAAGTGAGGATGGCAGCTTTACTCACAACAGGGTTACAAATGGGGGAACCTAAATGGGGAGATGAACTGGGGGAAGAAACAACAACACAAAACGGGGAAATACAACACTCTCAGTCCTTTCAAAGCAGCTTCCTGGGGCAGGTGCAGCATACGTAATGCAGTATACTTGTCTGCATTAGCCACCCAAGGCTTCTAGGTGTCACGATACAAACTACACTGTGCTATACACGTATACATGCTGACTGTATGCTGGCAGGCTCTATGCAAGAAACAGTAGCAACATTGACATTATTTAGTTTGATCTTTCTGTACCTGACAGAGCTAAATGTCTTAAAACCTGAACTTTCTTAGCATGTAACCTTTGCTATATTGCTTTCTTTTTGTTCGAAAGACTGAAGAATATAACTTTTACAATCACAAAGATGGCAGAAAACGCACATAGCTCTCAAAAAATCTAAAAGGTTAGAGAAAACACACATAATCTGCCTTTCAGTTCTTTAGACTGTGTTATGTGCAAAATAGATTTCTGAGAGACTCTAATCATCATGCTGTATGATTGTTAGCAAAAGGACCTGATGTGCTTTAAAATAAAATCAGTTATCCTAATATATGCATACTATTATATACTAGTAGGGACTAGTATATGCATTGAAATCAGTCACCTGGGGCATTGGATGGGGATTTAAAATCACAATTTCCACCATATTGAGTAAAGACTATGGTCTATGACATACAGTAGTATAAACAAATTGCCTAGTGGCAGATGTACTCTAATAAAAAACTAAGCATGGGATTTTCAGTTTTCTGGCAGTGGGTGCAGAGCAGGTAGAAGAATTAATTAGGTCCAGAATTAAAACCTCTTGAGTGCATGTTCACAAAACTCTCAGATCGGAATCATCAGCCATTGTTGTTTAAGACTTTGACAAAACAGAGCCAAGCGCGGGCATTGTGTTCTGATGCTAAGGATGTTCATTGCCTGATTTTATTCTATGATCAGAAATTACACTTGTTAGGCTAATGTACAAAGTGCCTCTCTTGGGCAAGGCATGTTTCCAGATTTCTGAGTTAAATCTGATGACTGATCTGACCTAAAATGGCCAGGCTACTCCACACAGTTGTTTTCATGAGAAAGGTGTGTTTCCACATCTATATGGTCAATCACACAGAAGGTGACATGTAAACTACACGGGATATGAACAAAACAAGGAAGCTAAGATGTAAGCAATTAATGTACATGTATAGGATGAAGAGGAACAGGGTCTTTGAAAGTAAAGGTTGGTGCTGAGGCAGTAAGAGATTCAATACATCCAGAGATTGTATCTTGTGTATGAAAACAAATGAAACCCAGCACCTAAAGGACAGAACACACCTGTTTTAAAATGACCCACTTCCCATTCAGCTTGTTTTTCCTTCAAGTGCTAACAAGATGGTTGAAATGGAAGGAAAACATGATATAAGAAGATTAAGCCAGTTAATAATTTATACATACAGTACAAAAAGCCTGACAGGAAGAGGAATCCTCCAGATGAAAGAATCTCTCTGATAATGACTTGCCTGTCCTTCAAGTGAAGAAGGGCAAACAGTGAAATGAGTTGTGAGGGCAGTGCTCAAAGGTAAAAAACTAAGTTAGAGTTAAACCTGATATACTCTGCATACTTTTAAGGCGTTCTTGAGCATGTAAAGATTAAAGAGTTAAAATTATACTTTTTATTTCCAGTTACTTTCTAAAATTATTTTTCACAAGGCTCTGCTTAAATATTAGTCAGCAGTTTACAATGTTCTACCCGTATGAGGAATTTATTCTGGTGTACTTGGTGCTGTAAAATCATTCTACATATACCATACATAAACCAGAATAATAGATGTCATTAAGACAGTGCGCATAGGACTAGAAATTCTGGTTAAGCAAGAAGACTGCCCTAGGAAAGAAACTGTTCAAAAACTGAGTGCTTCTGGTTTTAATGGGCCGGTAGGGTCTTCCTAAGGGAAGTTTGTGAAGCAGGTGGTAACCTGGGTGGGGGGAGTCATCAGCAATCTTTTCTGCCTGCTTCTTTGCTCTCTTTAGGAAAATACTTGAAAACTTTTCAGATCTTCAAGGACTTCTAATTTTACTTGTAATTTCAGTTAGCATGGGGTTAAGGTTACATACCAAAAATGTGTCGGTTCAAATTATTTTTACAGTCTGTGCCCTGTGTGTTTTAAATAATGTGTGCTTTTCTTCCTTTTCATGTTTCAGGGCTTTCAAGGTGTATAAATAAATTACCCTTGTGTGCTGCAGTAAACCACAACTTTGCACATCAAGAAGAAATTTAGTTTTTTAAAGCAGCCTGGAATTAAGGTTACAGCAGGAATGATCAGATTTGAAGGGACAGACCACATATCTGATTATTTTCAGGAAAAGGGCAGTGATGTGGAAAAGCATCACATCAGAGTAAATGGACCCTGATCAAGTTTTAATCATTCAGGTGGAAGTGACATCGCTCTTAATATCCACACCTGAGACCGTGACTTCAGGCTCTTGGCTGAACATTTGAATGAATTCTTATCATGTCCCTTTATACGGGATAATGGTAAGTGGTATAAGCATCTAGTTGATTTTATATTTTAAAAAATACGTCCGTCTTTCATGGGTATATTTGATTAAAAAAAACTAGATCAGTGAAATAGGCTCTAAATGTTTTCCATTTTCATTTCAGCCAGTTGTGTTAAAGATATTTGTCACCAAATCTTGTAGCTGCATGCAAATCAAGAAAAAGACAGAAATAACATTGGCTTTCTGTCTAAGGCAGTATCTAATTGTTTCAGCATAATTTCACCCTAGAATTATATAGCACAATAAAGCCACCCTCAGAAAATTGCTGTAAATTACACTTTCCAGAGCGTAATTCCAGATTTCTCCTACCACACACGTTACCCCTTTTGCTTCTGCTGTCTCTGGTAATGAAGACGGCAGTCCTTTCATTTCTTCTTTTAGTAATCTCTCAAATTTATTCACTTCCTTCAACATCGCACCATTCTTTTTCCTTCACACCCACTCTTGTAATCAACAGCCAGCCTCCCCCCCTTTTGTCCCTAACAATAATGTTACTCCTGCAGTATCTTGGCTCAGCTCTGACATACACGTACATTTAAAAACTAATTTTCCATTTGCACTTTAACTTCTGTCATTTTGTTTAGTTTTAAGCCCAAGTTTCTCTCATTTTCAAATTTTGCTCGGGCATACGGAAGCACTAATACAGAAATGATAGCAATTGTTCAAGTGAACCTCAATGGAAGGACACAGTGCAAAAAGGGAAATCTTGAATGTCTTTGATGTCTATGCATTTACATTGAATTTTTTTGTAATTTTTGTCTCTACCAAACCATAAAAATAAAATAATTTTTTAGCTCGTTTAAGCGATCCATCCAGGGAAATCAATCTAAGATATAATCTAGTTGAAAAATATTTGCAAAATATTCAAAATCTCAAGAATGTCTAGTTTTAAATCACTGCAGCGATTAAATGGATATTATTAACTAAGAACTTACTTAATATAACCTTTTAGAAAATAAAAAAAGAAATTGACAGTGCATTATTTTATTTCCTTTTTAACTTTATTTTTTTAAATACTGTGTGAAAAAAGTAGTAGATAGAAGGCTGAAAATTGGATATCAAAACTCTCGTGCTAAGCAAAGCATTAATACATTTTGTTACACAATATTCAGATAATGTGTACAAAATTGCTATCCACAGAACAGGTGCCCTAAAAGTTAAGTATTTGATGGAAAATGGGATAATGTATTTTAATAGCTGATTTATAATGTAGTATGTTATGTTGTAAATATTTTACATTTAACTATTCAAGCATAAAAAACAGAAACTGCATCTAAATGCCTTTCAATTTTGGAGTTGAAGGGAAAAACAGATTTATAGAGCAATATAGTCATGATTGAAGCGCTTTCAGAATTAAAATATATATATTAAAGAAGTATGACATGCATATGAAATTGAATTGACCAAGATAAATTAAAGTCAGTCAATTCTAAATACATTTCTCACTTTATTAAATAATAAAGGAATCCCTTAAGTTTCTAAAAGAAATATTTAAAAGATTTAAGCAGAATATCTCATTTTAACATGCTTGTAGTAAAATATGAGAAACAATTTGCTTTTACTTCCTCACTAGATGTTGAATCTCTGGTTGGCTGGCCTAGTTAATAGCTGTTTGGTGTCACATTAATGTTAAACTCCAGTCTGCTGCTCTGTATGGGACTGCATGAGGGAAAGATACTGTATAATTGTGGATGTTATCTTAAACAGTGGCTACATAAGTAGAATTTTCTATCATGTTGGGGAACATCTGTTCAGAATATATACTGATTTGCCTTTCTTGGTGATATCCATTATTTCATTCTTGCTAGGATGTTGTTTTACGTGTTGTTTTATATTTTAAGTACTAATAACACTGAGACCAAAATTCACTGCAGCACTGGGACCCTGGGTACAATCCCTGCTGTCTACGTGGAGCTTGTATCTTCTCCCTGTATTCTTGGGAGTTTCTTCTTGGTGCTCCACTTTCTTCCCATAGTCCAAAAACCTACTGGTAGGTTATTAAGTTTCTGGGAAAAATTGGTGTGAGTGTGTGCAGTTTGTGTCTGTGTGTCTGCATGAACTGGCATCCCATCCAGGGTGTAGACTACCTTGTACCTGGTGCTTGCTGAGATAGGCTCCTGCTGTGTGAACCTGCATTGGAAGAAGCAGTTAGAAAACGGATGGAACTATAAGAGAGAATTGCATAATGAAAACTGTGAAGTGAATATACAATCGAGAACTAACTTGGTCATGATTTGCAATGTCGTTGGGCACATTTCTCAGACACGCCACGAAATAATCAGTGCCACATTACATTTGATCAAGCAGGGCTGTGTTTTCATGCGACATTGCAGGAGTGCATAAAATAGGAAATTACATCAGACTTGTGTTTTGATTTTAGTACTCAATGATCAGCATGATTAGTACTGAATTAATATTGCTATATGTTGAAAATATAGGTCAAATATATGGTTTTAGAGGAGCCTGAACTGCAGTACACAAGTAACAGACTGAAAGAGGAAATAGACACAAGATTTCTGTGCTAAAGAAATTGTTAGTTTCAACTGAGCCTCTGCATGAATGTCGGTGTTAGGAAGACACTGACAGCATGCCTTAGGCAGGAGAAACACAAAGCTCTATTTTAAACAGTACTACTATAGTAGAAATGGATGGCTAGGAGTATTAGGGGTATTTAAAATAAACATAGCTCCAGGGCCTGTTGGTACTCAACCAGATGTGTTAAAGGAGATGAAGGAAGTTATTTATACACATTTAACAAAATTATTTTAACAGAAAATCAAGATAATACCCATTGACTGGAAACTTGCTTTAGTAACACCTCTACAAAAAAAAGGAATACAAAACCAAGTAATTACAGACCAATATGTTTGACTTCTATTACTTTTGAAGTTCAAATGATCATTAGAACTAATGATCATTAGAGCTAAATCTCAGGATCATCTCTATAATAATGTGAGACTAGGGGAAAGTTAACATGGATTTAGAAAAGATAGATCCTAATGAACTAACCTGTTACAGTTCTTTGAACAAGAAATAGCAGTAAAAGAAACAGAACATATAATATAATAAGGTATATTTAGAGCTTCAGTAGGTCTTAGAAAAAGTTTAACATATTTTTTTTAAATTGCGGGTCATAGGCATTCAAGATAATTAGTGTCGTACAGGGATCTGTATTAGAACCTCTGCTTTTCTAAACTGATATCAGAGAGCCAGAGTCTGGTATATTTAGTAAACTAGTCAGTTAATCACTTGATAGTAAAACACGATAAAGACAAAAGAGATATATAATATACATATGTAGGTTGGCATGGTGCACAGTGATTAGCATTGCTGCCTCACAATGCTGGGGCCCTAGGTTCAATTCCTGGGGTGCTATCTGCACAGAGTTTGTATGTTCTCCCCATATTCTTATGGGTTTCCTCCCACAGTCCAAAGACTGGTTAATTGGTTTCTGGGAAAACTGGCCCTGGGGTAAGTGTGTGTGTCTGTGTGTGCCCTGTGAGGGCAGATAAATTCAAAACATGACAAAACTCTGATGGCACTTAATGAATACACATACAGACCGTTCCATGCATATACAGCCAACTAAAAAATATAAATGCATGATGCGAAACATCAACCTTGAAGAGCCTTCTTATAAGAATGACTTAGGTGTTTATGTTGACACATTGTTCACATATTCTATACATTTTGTAGCAGCGTTATATAGACTATAGGATACGAACGAACCTCATTTAGGATAATGTAGTTAATTTTGATCGTCACAACACAAAAAGATATTGCTGCTCTGAATCAGTCCAGAGGAGAGAAACCACATCCATTCCTGGGATTAAAGGAATGTCCTACTCTGACAGTCTCAAAGAAGTGAACCCTTTTATTTTTTAACATGTGACGGAATCTGATTCAGCCTTTCAAAATTCTCAAAGGCATTGCTAAAGTCAACTCAACGCACCTCTTCATAATCATCAGTAAAAGATGAACCAGGGAACAGAAACGGAAAAACTAGGGGGAAGTTCACTAAAAACTGAGACCAGCTGGCACGCTTTTACAGTACAGATTGTGGATATCTGGAACAGGCAACCCAGCTATGTTGCTAAACTGAAACCCTGTTTGAGATACAGCTGAATGAGATCCTTAGATCGATTAGCTACTAATAGTGAAATTGGAAGCTTGGGGCAAATGGTCTTTTTTCATTTGCAACTATTCTAATGTTAGAACGTTGAAAACAAGTAACAAACACAACAGAGGAACAACTGTTCTTTATCTCCCATTATATGTATTTAATTCCTACAGTATAAATAGAATAAAATAAGAAATAATAACTGGAAAATACAGTGTGCTGGTCATGGAAAATGGTTTTGTCCCATATCTCTTGTTAATTATCATGCGATGTATTTGCTTTTCTGCCTCAGATGCTCCACAGGTTATCTCTTAAGCTACCCTCTGTGTGTTTGCACATTGTGCTGCAGACTTTGTCCTGTGTCTCCAGGCTGTGGCTCCCATCTCTGGTTTGTTCTTCCTCTATTAGCTTTAATGAGTTACCAGCAACTTAATGCAGTAAACAAGATTCCTGCTTCCTATCTAATTTATAGCAAATTTTGTATTCAGGCTGCATTCGTCTGTTGGAAAGAGCATTTGCAGAAGCTGTTTTGTTTCTATAGCATACTACAATACATACAGTATTTTACACAGAGATGTTGCAATTACTGCTTAATTACCATTTTTAAAAAGGTTTGAAGGTTTCAGTTTAATAGAGCCAATTGTTTGATTTTTAATTTTGCCATTTTTACATTTTATTTTCTAGCAGTAAAAAATAAACAGGTGTATATTTCTCCACTTCATCCATGACAGAGTAGCTCTTTGATGGAATGGCATTTTGTCTAGAGTAGCCCTGCCTTGAGTCTTGTGCTTTCTGTGTTTTTCCAATGCCTACCAGGAATAAGCAGCTTCCTGATGTTGATTGGAAATATTGAAGATCACAACACAATATTATAGCAAATTAAGGGATCTATGAATATGAATAATAAAAAACATGTGGCACTCATTTTAATTACTAGGGACGAGACAACGTATTCTGAGGAAAACATGACATACAGAGATGTGTTTTAATATGTACTGTGAAACAAAAATAACCAAGACTACAAATTAATACTAAGAATTACTACTTATTAGAATAAGAATTTCCTTACTATATATTATTATTTAACTCTGTTTACCACATGGTATGCTAGTGTTAGAGCTCATCTCATACAGCTGCAGCCTTCATCTGCTACAACATCCATTAAGATATTCCAGGTGGCACACCTGTCATCTGTTCTGCCATGAGATTTGGTTGCCAGAGCCCCATTTTCAGTGCACGGAGGATGCAGGAATCCGAACATTACAGCACGCAGGAGTTCTGAACTTAGCCCTGCAGGTGCTCACCCTACATTACTTGTTGTCCCAGGATCCATGGCAAGAACAATAATAAACAAATAATAAGGAATAGTAATGAACAAGGTGGTTCCCTGTTCATGAAAACAGATTGGAGCTGTCATAGTTGGCATCCTAGGCAGCAACAGGAAATGTATTTGATTTGTTTGATGCCCCTAAATATAGCCTTGGGGTAACATAGTAGAGATTCTGTTGTGATGCCCTGACGAGCTCCAGGGTGCTCCTGCATCAGCACCCTCAATCGCCACAGCGCATTCCACACATGCAAGGAGCTCGTACTTTTTAACTGTGATTCGACTGAGGCCAGGGGTTTCTGTGATCAGCCAGGTTTCGAGGTGATTTTAAAATCCTGCTGAAGTTCAAGGTGCCGCGTGCCTGGGCTCCTCCAGTATCTAGCTGAGACGCTATCTGCTTACTCCCCTGCACGTGACCTTTGCTCACCTGTTTCTGGATTGTTATGCACTCCCACTTTCCATTTACACTCTCGGGGTGACAGGTCCTGTTGTTGCTGGGCCTCAAAACCTTGGAGCACCAACCCCAAAAGAAATTTGGTGAGTCATCTACTTTTAGTCTAGACTTAAAACTGGCTTTCTCAGGGAGGCATTTTTTTTTATTATTTTATCTTTCATGTCTTTACTACTAGTACTTGAGACCCGCCCAGTCACTGCCTAACTTTTCCTGTGGTAAGATGAGCTCTGAGGTGGGCTTGGGCCAACCAATCCTCCCATTGTGTTAATGCCCAACTGTGTACAAAGCCACCTCTGTACGGTGAGCATGCGCTTCAGGTACCTACAGTAGCTACTGGTAACTCCTCCAATTCTGCAAAGTTTGTGGTGTAGCAGAGATCAGCAGGCTGTGGCTCAAGGCCATGGATATTCCATTTACAGTATAAGCAAGGTTGCATTCAGCCCATTCAGACCATTCAGCGTATCTACCGTAGCTCATTTGGTAGTTAGTACCTAATTTATTCAAGAATATTGCCATAACCCTTTGGGTAGAAAAGAGCCTCCTGTTCTCAGTTTTAAATGCACTTCCTCATAGTTTTCCACTTGTGCCATGTGGTTCATGGTTCAATGCTCATTGTGAAGAAATCCACTGTGTTGATACTGTCAGTGCCTTTGAGGATTTTGATTACTTGTAACAGGAGGTGTCCAAGTATCTGACAGTTTACAGATGAAGTCTCCCTGGATGTTTTTCCACCAGAAAGCCAATCATCCTGCAAACCCTACACTGCAATGGCCTCATACGGCTATCTGTTCTCATCTATTTATTAAGTATGTTTTTAACCTAGCAAAACCTTAGAAAAAATAAGTATTCAGTTCATTTATAGATCATAAATGAATATTCTACATAAAAATAAGGGTAAAATATGAATAATATTAAAAACAGTGTATATGATCAATGCAGAAAGTACTTAAATACTAAATGTGGAAAACAAAATAAAATTTGCAATACCAGTTTAAAAAAACTACAATAAAATTTTAATTAAAAAACATTATTTCTAATTTTATTTTATGCTTGTATGTAAGGTACTGTAGGTTAGTCTTAATACATGTATTTTCAACTGAAATAGACAAGACAAAGCTAAATTGTTTTAAACAGCAATCAACAAAAAGTCTTCCTACTGCTAGATACTTTCTGTCTGTACAACACCAATCTGCATCTTCAGTAGTTATATTCTTAATGTGTGAATACTTTAGGGTTCATTTCTGCAAAAGTGCATTAATCTATTAGTGATACAGGGCGCAATAATGTACTTAAAATAAGTGAAGGGCTTTGTAAAGCACACTTGACATTAAAACTGAAGTGGAGTGTTTAATCAGGCCTCTTTCCATGGGGCTGGTGGTAGTAGCAACAGGAACTGCTCTGGTATAATAGGTCTGAATAAGACACTTTATTATATATTTTTCATTGAAATAACTTTCTATTTAATTTTCTCTTTTGAGGGAAATGCAACAATAAATGCTAAGCTAGAAGCACAAAGGGAAATACTACACATTCTGAAATAACTTTCTGAAGTTTCTTCTGTAGTAAGTTTCACTAAGTCAGGAGGACTGGGAAACGTAAAGATCTATCTAGCTTCATGGGTTTATGTGCTATGAGTATATTATATTGAACTCTTTGGAGCCTCAATAGAATATTCAGAACTATAGGTTTTTTATCTTTTATATGCAAAGCTTTACTTAAAATGCATTTTAATAAGTGGCTCATGGTGATTCATAAGCTGTAAAGACGATAAAATTAATTAATTTCTTACTGTATTTTGCCATTGCTTTGAGTCACACATTTTCAGTTTTGAAATCTGCATATATTGTTACAAACTGTTTTTTAGGCTATTAACAAGTGGCTTTCACGGATGGTTTGTTAACCACAATGTTCTCCTTCATCAGAGAAAACTTTCCAGTGTTTCAAATTCCTGTTTTATTGTTGTCAGTTTGAATCTGGTCAGCACCTTGAAAAGTGAGAATCCTGAAAAGCTTTTATTACTTAAATATTCTGCATATGAGTCTTTTTACAGTGTATCAGCATGTCCAATTGTATTTTGTCTCTTAATGGCAAAATCTAGTTTATAATGACATGCAGTGTTTCCTCTTCAATGTTATTCTTTTTTGCATTCATTACATTTCTCTGGGGTGACACTGTGGCATGGTGCTCAGCAGTATTACCAGTGCTAAGCCAGGTTAGCTCTTTGGGCCATGTGTTCATTTGCAGATGTGGGCACATTCACAGTAGTCTCAGGGGGTTTCCCCCTTTTTTTCCAGCTTTCTTCCACCTTCCTTCCAGCACAGAGGCATGCTGGCCTGGTTAGTACTGTAGGTGTCACTAAAATGCCCCTTTTGTGCTTTTCCTTGCATGTGTATTTGTGGACTGTGAAAGACTGGTGTTCCATATGAGGTGTGCCCCTCGTCTTACCCTTTGTTTCTGGGACAGTTTCTGAATTGACAGTTTTTTTTACCGGGAATAAGTGATATTTCTGATTAAGCCTTAATGGATTCTTACTCTTCACTTTCTTGTATGTAACAAACCAAGAAAGAAAAATCAGGTAATAACTGATCAGATAAAAATAAGCTAAAATTAACATTAGTAATAAGTAGGAGATCCAACAATTGAGTAATATTATGAATGGCACCACCAGGAGGCATTTAATGTATAAACTATGTTAGCTTGGTAAAATGAGATTGAGGAACACATTTCTGACCTTGTTTGTAAAACTGATTCAATATATATATATTATTAAATGCTTTATTAATATATTCAACACCGTTTTAAAGCCTTTAAAAATGAATACTGTATATCTCACTATGATATAAAATGTTTCTGACAGTGCATTCTGTTGTAACCAAAATGTGAACACAGTGCTATTTCTCAGTTGATATCAGAACTTGTCATGTTATTACTATTCACACTTCCATGCTTTTTATTTCTGTTCATTTTTGTTATGTTTAACAGTGGCAAAAAGGCCCTCCTGAGGAAATACAAGGAGATTCAATATTAATTTACAGACAGTATTTATTTGCATCAAGCCAGAGATCAATTAATTTGTCCTGTTATCCAGGCAGGTTAAGTAGATTTATTAAGAGAGAGAAATTAAATTAAAATGAAATACTCTATTGCCTGCAGTTATAGTGAACTCGTCAACAGCAATCATTTTTTTACTTCTATTAATCAGAATGTCTCACTGAAACATAACTTAATTGACTTCGTTTGACGGTATGCATTTGCTACAATTATCAGGATTCTTTTCAAGTTGTTGTTCAGTGAAAAATATAATATTTCTTCTTGCTTTTTTAGTGTCTGACTATATAAGGAACAGCCTCTGTTTCATGAAATGGAAGCTAACTACTTTAACACTGCGGAGAGTGAGATTTTGCTTTAGTTTTTTTTCCTGACTTGAGAGTGGAACTGTATACCTGATATCACACCATGTGGAAATTGCTTTAATTTTAGTGGCTTTATCCAAGCGCATCATTTCATAGTGTTAAGACTCAAAGAAAACCTCCGGCTGTCTTTGCTGTGGTGTTGACATTGGCTGATGTGACAAGTGAATTAAAGCAGTTCACACAACGAAGGAGAACAGAGAGGATTATAAAAGTATGGAGACAGGAGATGTGAAGAAAAATGGAGAATTGTTATTCTCCTTGACTGTAATTGTCTCCAGTTCTGTTAACCAAAATAAGCAGAGTCTTATAAATCTTTCTTTTTATTCATATCTTCTTTTTGTTTGTTAACACAGATGGGATAAAAAAAACAATTGCAAGCCATTGAAATACAGTACAACTCAGTTATGTAAAAAAGAGAATATTCCATGTCCTGTTGACCAAAAGTAAACAGTGCAGTTTCTTCTTCTCTCATTTAGCACAACATGTTTTCACGTTTATTAATATTATAAGGTCCTGGGATCAATTCCTAATTTGAACAGTTATCTGTGGATTTAGTGTGATTTTTATTCAGTAGCAGCCATATCACCCTGCAACTCACAACTGGCAACCCACTGAAGCTAAGCAGGTGTGAGCCTGGTCAGTACCTGGATGGGAGGGCTCCTGGGAAAAACTAAGGTTGCTGCTGGAAGAGGTGTTAGTGGGGCCAGCAGGGGGCGCTCACCCTGCGGCTCATGTGGGTCCTAATGCTAATGGGTCCTAATGACGGAGACACTATACTGTAAACAGGCGCAGTCCTTCGGATGAGACGTAAAACCGAGGTCCTGACTCTCTGTGGTCATTAAAAATCCCAGGGCGTTTCTTGAAAAGAGTAGGGGTGTAACCCTGGCGTCCTGGCCAAATTTCCCATCGGCCTTTATCAATCATGGCCTCCTAACAATCCCCTTCTATGAATTGGCTTCATTACTCTGCTCTCCTCCCCACTGATTGCTGGTGTGTGGTGAGTGTTCTGGCGCACTATGGCTGCCGTCGCATCATCCAGGTGGGGCTGCACACTGGTGGTGGTGGAGGGGAGTCCCCATTACCTGTAAAGCGCTTTGAGTGGAGTGTCCAGAAAAGCGCTATATAAGTGTAAGCAATTAATTATTATTATTATTATTATTATTATTATTTTGCCTATGTTCAGGTTTCTTTTCACCTCCCCTGGCATACAGGTTATGTTTGACTGACTATTCTTAAAAGGGAACTGCAAAGCTATTTTTATACCTTGGAATTAGAAAGAACCAGCATTGATGACTGCATTTCAAACCACAATAAAAGTAAAATGTACACAGTAACTTGTAATGTCTCCAATTTACACCACAAATGAAATTTCCAGGTATGTGCAGCAGATATTCTGCGATTTAGAACAGGACATGATGCAGCCCTATTACATTGTAAACAAGCAGGCTTGTGAATTAATCTCCTTTAATCTGAAATATTGCTCTTGACTTCAAGAGGGATTTGCTGATAAATGGAACTGTATTTATCAGCAAAAGCACAACCTGTATTTATTCGCACATACATTGCATTGCATTAGTCATTATGGTGACTAGTGAGCAGAAAGGGCCACAATACAGTACCTCACAATTCTTGTGAAGTCTCACTCTCGTCCTTGGCAAGACCAGTGCTTTTAAAGTTGGAAATTTCATCTTGTGGTGTAAATCTGGTTTGAGAAATTTGGACTGCAGTTCCCCTAACTGCCTGTTTAGAGTGGGTAGGGTTTGAGGAATAGTCCTGCTTTGTCCTGCTTTCCAGGGATTTGTTCATAGTACAGCCAGTACAGACTATAAGATTACAGAGTAACAGAACCAAATAAGAATGATGGAGGAAATGGTTTTCTTCTTTGTGGCCTTTCTGATGTTTTTTTGATATTTTGAAGATATGATATTTCTATAAAAAGAACATAACGTACTTGTTTTTAAAAAATACATTTTTATACGTGCGAATGCTTAACACAATAAGTAAGATTTTCTACTGTAATACGGTGCACTCTCTATAAGCTGTATAAAATGTTTTCTTTCTGAGGTACTGTAAAGCAAATGTTTTAATAGTGGCCAGTTCAACAGTAAACATGAAAAAGCTGCAACATGTACATACACAACATAGCTGCACATTTTCACTAATTTGAGTTTCAGGATCCAAGATATACTGTATCAATTGTAAAGGCAGGATTCAGAAAATGTTCAACAGTAATTCATAGAATTAGAGTTTTTCTGTTCTCGGAGTCCTTGATGTTTGGCGCTTTGACTGATCTCCTCTCCCAGCCCTGCCGGATTCTTGTGACCACTCTGTCCACACAGGGCGTTATCAGAATGAATTTGAGGACCAGGACAGTGCAGGGCACAATCAGGGAGAGCATATAGGCTGGAGGAAGATACCATGGGTAAGAGGAAGGATTCAGGAACTTGGTCCAGCCATAGAGAATGGTGTGAGCTGTGCACAGCAACAATGTCATGTGGCCTAGTTTGGACTGTGAAAACAAACAAAAAATAAACACGCTGTTTGAAGTTGAAGTTGTTACCACAGAGCATTTAAAAACATCCATCAATGTAGAACTATTAGCATTTATGATTTATAGTTTGATAGTGTTGCTAAGCAGCCCTGTGTCAGTTGGGGGTCTTACCTCTCAAAATTCAGGTTCCTACACACATGATGATGTTTTTGAAAGGTTAATGATTTTTAAATCACATTTTTGATGAACACCATAAAAATACAAAATTACTATTCATATTTATATTTTCTTAAATTAAAGGAATGTGCTTCAGTTTACAAATTTTCCAGTGTTCATAAAAATAACGGCACTAAAAAAAATACAGCTTGTTCACTTCTCTCACCAATTCCAATGTCTTTTTGCTTGTTAACACCCTTATGTGATTGAAAAATTAAATTAATAAAAAGTAAAAATTATGGAAAATTACTATTATCATTACATACTTAATAATTTGTTTCGAAAGGTTATTTGAAATTAGTTAGATTACTAGCCTAATTTAATACTAACAAATCAGTGCCTCAGCATGCATGTGATGGTTGCTCCTGTATCTGTAATATTGTTTTGCAGAAACACAGTTATTCTCCCTTATCTTTCTTATGCACCCTTTTGAATGTGCATCATTGGGCAGAATCTTTGTCACATTAGCATATAGAACAATGTTTTGCACTGTGATACTGTACCTGAACAAAGCGAAACTCTCTCCAGTTGACTGCATTACTGACGGAAGGAAGAGACGTTATTCCTAGCAGGACATAGAGACCAAATCCCAGAATACCACAGGAAAGATATGAATCACTGTACCAGGCTATAGTATTGTCAAATATGTCCGTTTTGTTTTCCTTAATCTGAAAAAAGAAAAGTCATTCTGATGAGCAGAGTAAACAGTATGAAAATGTACATGTATACATTGTCTTTTATCACTAAGAGAGAATTATGAATTTAATTTTAAACTATGGATCAATACAAAGTTGTGCATAGGAATGATCTGCCCTCTGCATTTAATATCTTTCAATCAATGCAAGTTATTTTTTTGTCCTCGTCCAGCGAAATGTTCCCACATGTTCAGAGGGAGAGCATGCAAATTCCACAAAGAAGGCGAGAACGAGAACGAGAATGAGAACAAACCTTGTTCTTTTCTACTACAAAAATTCCAGATGTATTTATTCTGTTTAGACACAGCTACCACAGAAAAAAGAAAGAGGTTTTCACATGTTGATTTGTTCCTACCTGAGAAGCGGTGTAAAGTGTTATGCGGTATCTCACATAGTATCTTATGGGGATGATTAATGTATACAGCACATGAAGTAAGGCAAAGGCCAAAGCCACCAGACCAAGCTGCTTTCGACAGAGCATCCATTTGTCCAGCCAGTTTGGAAATCTCTTGTACTTTGTGCCATTGTAAAGCTGTAAGAATCCTGCAATCACGCCTGGCAGGTAGCACAGAGCCAGCATGTTCAAGGACACAATCGGAAAAACCCGGTTGGTGAGGGAAATCATGATCCGGAATGAGTTGTCTTTTCCTTTAGTGACACGAGTATAGACGATATCTCTTATGACACAGTATATGAACAAGCCTGCAGTAAGGCCTGTGGCAATGTAGATGGGGATTCTCCATAGTGGAAAGAGGTGCAGGGGGAAGTCTTCAATTTCCTTGGCAGCCAGGAGAGATCCTTTGTCTAGGGCCGTGAGACCGAGGCTGCGGGCAATGTCACTAACCAAGTGCTTGGCTTCATCATCATCTCCACAAATGAACACCTGCATGAGAAAGGACATGACACGTTATTGCATTATACTTAGGAGTCTTTCAACACAGCAACCTGGTTAAGGCATAGCTGTTTAGTGTGCAAGGTTGCCAACATGATCACAGGTCTGCTGATAGAGCTGGCTTAGAAATCTTTGCATAGGATCTAGGAAAGAAGGAAGCTGAGAGAGTTTCCCCCACAGACAGAACAAACAAAACTTGTCACCATAGCAATATAAGGTGATAAACTGATCACCTCAACATTGCTACAGCAATACAAGATGATAAACTGATTGACTCCACATATTAGTAGGCTTGATATGGTTAAAGATTTAGAAATATGATTAAATTGAGAAGAATTAGTGATCTACACTACTTTCAGCAAAAATGATAAAGACAAAAAACATTTGAATGTATAATTGTCATACCAAATATCAGAAAATATGAATCTGTATGGTGAAATAAGACAAGAAAGCAAAACACCAGCATGTACTATAACAGAAATGCTGCTTTCTTGCATAAGTCACAGTGCTTTTGCTCTTGTGTCTCCGCTGGGGGTTGTCTGGGGCTAATTACTACCATTTTTGAGGAAGCAGTTGCTCTTTTTTTAGTCCAGCGGTTCCTCTTGGATTCCCACGAAAAAGAAACGGTGGAAAAATATGAAGTGAAGTAACTTTTAATGTGCTGCATTTACACCTCTGCAAATGAAAACGGAGGGTGGTGTCACCTTTGTCAATTCGACAGCCTGGGCAGCAGAAGTCATTGCAATTTGAGCATTCAGAGCTGTGACCAATGAACCAATTGGCAAGAGCTTTTTGTCCAAGGGTGAAGATTTTCTTTTTATGCTTGGATTTTGCCATCAACTAAAACATAAACCCAATATTCAGCAGCGGTAGGTAAAAAGAAATATGTGCTAAGTTGTGTCAAGATACATTGCTCCCATCATGGCTGGTAACCACTGGGCTACCACTGCTTCACTCATTTATTATCTTTATCTTTCAATTGCGCATATGGGAGGTTGGCCTCACTATTTCCTCTCTTCATGATCTCTTTTTCACTGCTATACTGCTATTCACCTGCATTCTGAAAACTAAGCTATTGGTTAAGATAAGATCAGATAAGATCACTTTATTGGCCATATACAATTTCTTGTATTATGAATTTGTCTTTTCACATACCCCAACTTGCTCTCCATGAGACACACAGACAGGGAGAGAAGCTGGGGGTCAGAGTGCAGGGTCAGCCATTTATATGGCACCCCTGGAGCAGTTGGGGTTAAGGGCCTTGCTTAGGGGCCTAATGGAGTAGAATTTCTCTGCCAGCCACGGGATACAAACCGGCAGCCTTCCAGCCACAGGCGCAGATCCTTAGTCACAGAGCCACCGCACCGCCCCTAGGTCAAGACGTAAATGCTGCTATGCTGTTAATCCTACTGCAGCCAAAACATTAGTGTATTTTTTTAAAAAGCTGACGTCAGCCGAGTTAATGTGCTTCTTTTAGATTTTATACCATTACTAAGAAAAATCTCTGCAAATAGGTGAACAGCAGCCTCTATTATACTGTTCTCCTGACCCAAATTTGATATTAAATGATGCAAAGTAAAACTGAATAGAAAAAGATTATTGCTACAGTAAAAAGTGAAGCATACATGCATGGGAGCCAAAACTGAGTAAACTGTTCTAAAATAAGAACGTGAGAAGGGTTACAAACTAAAGGAGACTATTAGGCACATCTTGCTCAATGGGCTGCTAAATGTTCTAAGAATTCTAACTAGCACTTTCTTGTTAATTACTTGTTTCTGTCTTTTTGCTCACTTGTAATGATTACTGTGTGCCTGTTTGTGTGTTATTGGAGACTCGTGTATTCACTGTACATTTGTGGGTATGAGGAGGAACCTGTGGCATGCTGTTCAGGAGTCTCAGGTCTCCTTGATATGCTATGCCCCAATGAGTGGCTATTCTTAATAAAAATTCTGCTGCCTTATTTTTCTGAATCCAGACAAGCACTTGTAAATAACAAATACATTTTGTTGTGTTACCTGTGTAAATTTATGCTGCTATCAATAAATATAAGATTTATATTTATTGATAGCAGCATAAGTTGAAATCTACTTCCATTCTCTATTGTAGAAGTAATAACCGGGTAAACTGTAGTGCTTAGCAAAGAAATATGTGAATCTGCAGTCCTTAGTGTGATTTTACTGCTTAGGTTTGAACTCAAAAATGGCAAAAAGAAGCAATGTATTACCTCTAGCACATGGTAAATAAAGCTGGCCATCTGACCTTCCATTATTTGCCTAAAGACCAAGTAATTTATTCCATCTGTGCAAAGTCATGGCATTAGCTGTCAATAATGACAATAATGCATGTAGGGGAAGAATCCAAACAGAACTAGTCTGTCACTATCTAAGCACAATCAGCTAATGCAAATACAATCTATTGACAAGTCTAAGGCCTCCCTTCTTAGGGTAATAACCCCAGATCTGTGATGTAATATTCAGAATCCTCATCATGCCTGGGTCTCCGGTGGAAGACATGCTGTCCCTTGCATAAAGTTACAGGAACAGCTGGCACGCGTACAGTAAAATACAAATGCAGGTTTGCAACTTCTTTGGGGGGAGTCTGAATGCCATGCTGTTTTGAAAATTTTAGCTTATAATTGTACCAGAAGTGCTTGGAAAAAAAAATCAGCCTAACTACCGCGTGAAATGAAGTATTGTGAAGTGCGTCAGCAAGTACTAATGGAAGGTCTGATACACTAATTAAAAAAGGATGTCAAATGTATGAGGATCTTGACGGGCTGTTGCTGATATTTTTTTTCAAGTGGAAACATGACAACAATTGACATAAACATGACTGCCTGGGGATATCAACACCAGCGTCCTTTGATAAGCTTATAAAGGGATGCCACACTAACATCATTACAAACAGCTTGCTTCTTAAGAAAGAAAAAAATATATACTGAATTAGCATTCAAGGCTGAGGAGAGGCAATTCTTCAATGACAGTGCAGGTAATTCTTCTATGACAATGTACTCTGTAATGAGTTTTTATTTTCTCATGTTAAACAGCAGCTCATCTCAAGGGGCCCTGGTACCACCTGCAGACAGCTGATTCTCAAGGCAGTGTAAACCCTTGCAGTTATTTTGTAAAAGAAGCTGCTGTTTGTCTTTGTGCAACTTAATGATACTGTCTTAAGGTGGTACAGCGCACTGTATGTCGCTTGCTAGCAATCTAGAAGAGTATACAAAACATTAAAGGAATAAAACACCTGCAGCACTAATTATTCTAAGTGACACCACTCAATTTGCAGTTTTGTTTCTTGATATATTTAATTTAGACATAAATCTTAAAATACTTCAAGCATTACTTTGTTCTCTAACAACTATAATATACCAAAATAGTCTTGGTTATGTCAGAGACAAACATCATGCATGGTGTTTTTATGAAATCTTTCATTACTTATAAGATAAGATCACTTTATTGGTCATATATAATTTCTTGTATTAGGAATTTGTCTTTTTTCACATACCCCACCCAGCTTGCTCTCCATGAGACACACAGACAGGAAGAGAAGCTTGGGGTCAGAGCACAGGGTCAGCCATTTATACAGTGCCCCTGGAGTAGTTGGGGTTAAGGGCCTTGCTCAGGGGCCCAACAGAATAGGATTCCTCTGTCAGCCATGGGATACAAACCGGCAACCTTCCATCCACAGGCGCAGATCCTTAGCCACAGAGCTACCGCACCGCTCAACAGTTTATGGGATAAAACACTACCTGTCGGTTTGCATCCAACCCTCCAGACTGTAGGGCCCATGCTGAGACTGTGTTGAATGCCTTAACCACATTGGCTGCCGGAACCAGTCTTTTCAAGTGCTCTGCATTGGACTCGGGGTACTGGTTTTTCCTCAGGTTGTTGCTTACGTCCACAAGCACTTTTCCCGAAAGTTCTTCGGAAAACTGGCTGAGGAATTCGTAGTTTTCTCGATGCACAGCTATGAAAATGACCCTGGACATCTGTGCTGCATCCACATGGTTCAACACCTGAGCCCCTTTGGGAAGCAAGCTGGAATTTTCTGGTTGGCGGCTTCCAAATACTACAGAATACCCTGCCTGCAGTAAACGCAGCCCCAATGATCGGCCAAAGTCACCAGTTCCAAAAATACACACAGTTCCAAGTTGATGATGGGTTCCTGGACTGAGTGGGGTCATGCTGATGGAGTTGTTCTTCATGTCTGCAAAAGAATCAAGCGCACAAGAGGATGTGAAAGGACCAGGCGTACTCAGTGGTGATTTTTTACCGTTATACCCGATTCAAAGGGAGCAAATCAGCTGTTGTACGTGGATCACAAAATTTGGCTGCTCTTCTTGCATATTAACCAGAAAGGAGGAAGGACTAGGAAAGACTTAAGTGATTTTTAAATTGAAAAGGAAAAATTGTCAAAACAGTTTGAAATGAAAAGTAAAAGTTCTGCTAAACTAAAGACTAAAAGACTAAAGACTAAAACATCGGAGATTCACAAGTTTCGCATAAAACATCTAGTTTTTATTTCTAAAATATGTGACTTTTATTTATATTGGGACTGTTATTTTTTCAGTTATAGTTTATGTATCTGTAATGCATGCATGCACAGCTGAATATACTTTTTATTTTTCTTGTTCTTCTTATTTTGTTATTAAAAGGACTGATGGGGGAAAAAAGATATTTAAAAATGAACTTAAAGCCTTTTTGTGTATTAATAGATTGGCACAAATCTTCACACACCACTGTTAGTGGTTATATTAGTCAAAAAATAAAATACCATTAAATCTATATCATATGGATATATTGCTGGGATACACAGAATAGAATAGTACTGTTTCTGTATTTTACCTTTTAACTTCCAGGAAACGATTACACTATATATATTGCTTAACCAAGGCTGATATAAGAAGATAGTTTTACACTTTTACTAACTCAAGAATATACATTTTGCAATATTTAACATGCTGGTGATTCCACAAGTGTCCAGGATGGGTTATGATCTAAAGTATATAAAATTGTCTCTTGGATCTTAACTGGAGCTCAATTACATTACCATATGTGGAGAGTTGCAAAGCCTCCAGGAAAAGAGATATACTGTAATGTAATGACAAAATATAGGGAAGGATATTTGGTAAGGGAAATTGCACTAACGATTTGCTTAAAAGATTTACTACCATAATTCGTAAAACTAGAAAAAAACATCAATGCATAATAAAGTAGGCAAAATGAAAAGGAGCAACAAAAAAGTATTATATAATGGTTCAAAATGCAAAACAATTTATTTTAGTGCTTCCTAAAGTACTGTTTCATTCACATATAAATTTTGAGATTCAATAGAAAAGATACAAAGGAAGAAATACATTGTTTAAAGATTAATAGTATCTTTAGGGTCTCTTTTAACTAAAAACACTAGCACGATAGTGCAGCTTCAAAATCTTTGTCAGAAAAGCAAACTCATTCACTCCTGGAATGGTCTTTAAACCATAAGGATTGGTCAAAAATGTATTATGCTCTGTAAAACCCAAGGATTTACAATACAGTTGCAGCAACTACTACAGTATGTTTACATGGTGTTCCATTAAATCCTGATGTAAACATTGTCCAGTAAAGAGTGCACAAATAATCAGTACAGCGCTTGTGATAAAAACTGGCGTGACAAGAATGGAAGGTCAATTTTTCTTTTCACAATTAAAAGACTACTGTATGTCTGTGCCTAAAATGATGTATCACACCAACTACAAAAGTTGCACCATACTGGAAATAAATCTCAAACTTTGAGAAACTTATACAATGTTAGATCACATCAGGTTATATGTGTTTTCTAAGGTCTGAAAGATACACAGAAGCACGGTCAATCTCAGATGAGTCTGCGTACTTTGGTTTCATGCTTGTGTCGGTTAAATATAGCTGGAAATGCGCCAGAGCGCAAAGGAATGGGTGCACTAAAAAGGACTGTGAAATCCTAATACAGTACATTCCTATTCGTACTGGATTCTGCAACCAAAGTAAGGCAATATGACAAGTGCAGAACTCTTTTCAACAGTGATATCAGTGCAGACACATGCATGTCTATTATCTTAATAATGAAATAAACTGCCCCACCCTTCTGAGTATCTCCTAACAAGGCAAATGTGTGATCTCCAGGGAGATGTCGAGTGCAAATGATTGTCTCCACATTCCTATGCCAGCTCATCAATTAGTGTCTCCCTGGAGACAACACACCTTACTTATTTAGAGGGCCTTAGATAAAAAATTCTGTATTATCTGAAACAAGTTATTTAGTCTGCTAAAAGCTTGAATATATCTGTAGTGTACAGGAGGGGTTTTGTAACTATTACAAATATCTGTTGGAAATCTGACAGAAATTAAGCTAGTTTCAACATGAAATATTATTATTTATTTTTCAATGCCATTATTAGACAACATTGTTATTTGCTTATTAATTAATTCACTCCTTAATTCGAATGTATTCAATATTTTATTTGGAATATTATAGGCACATGTCCTGTTTTTAAAACTCAATTATTGGTCAAAATGACTGTTCTACAACTTTATTTTCAAGGACACAAGTATGGGTAAGTTTTGACATGTGTTGAGTTATATTCCTTTGAGCTTGCAAAGGACTTTACACGTAAATGCAGTTTATATTTGAGAGCTTGTATCAGACTTGGCTGACAAGAACAAACTTCACATCTCTCCTCCTCCAGTTTTGCTATTGCTAATGTCATTTATATTTAGAAGTAAGTCTCCAGGAGAGAACATCATGGAAACTGAATAAAAAGCAAATTCCTTTCCTTTTATATTTAGAGTTAGCTATTGTCGGAAAATTTTAATTTACACAGGAAACTATGTGAGAAGAAACACAAGGAAGATGTTAAAGTAATGTTTTGAAATGCAGGTAAGTGGTTTAATTTAGAAAGATTAGGTTTTAGAAAGAATGCGCTTTGAAACTAGTGTTCTGGCTGGTCCAGAATGTTGTGTGGAAGATGATCAGGACTGAATGTGCAGAAACAGATACAGTAGCAACACACTCTGTTTTCTGGAACAGAAGGACTTAAATACAGCTTTTTAGGCTATGTGTACTATGTATTGGATATGTTAACGTGTTTTGTTAAGATATTGGACATTATTCTGATTTTGAATGCAGAAAATAAACTTTATTATAGTAACCTAATTTTATTTTTTACCGAACATCTTATCCTGATAGATTATGCACACAAAACAATGTTTTGCTGATAAAGTTTTGTAGTAGTGCACTAACAAAATATAGATAATATGATGTTAATTCTTCTTACATCATTGAATTTCAATAAATTATCCTCACAATTTCCCACCATTGTATATACCTGTACATAGCTTATTCTCTCTGTTGATAATTTCCAACACTGTTTCTAAATATTTCCATTTCTCAACCAACAGTAATATTAATACAACATAGTCTAAAAGTAGCAAATGGAAAGTGAGTAAGAACTAGTAAACAAATTCAAATCCACAAGAGGTAAATATCATGGTCAAGCTGAATATTTAATGTTAATGCTGGAGATCATTAACTGAAGCAGTTATGTATAGTATATATACTGTATGTATCATAATCAATGGATAAAGACTTACTTTCCAATTAAGAAATTCTCCTGGAGAATTGTGATATCCTTCAAACAGTCTTCTCATTCAATACTGACAGAATAAAAAGTTCTCAGATGAGAGTCAACACAGTAACGTCGTCTGCGCTGGAACACTGTTATTTAAATCTGAGATTTGTCCTGCCTCTCTCTGGAGGACTGCCTACTGGAAGGGTTCCAGAGTTGCATGTGTAAACCAGGAAATTCCCAGTGATCCTCAGGGCAAACGCACTGTCCCAAACAAACTGAAAAAACATATTTTTATTACTTGAAGGTTTTAGCCAGTAGTTTCTAAGCCAAACAAAACAACAAAATAGAACTCCTGCACTCTTGTGTAAACACATGTCTTTATTCTAAATTTTGATTAAGGTTAATTAATACAAGTTTTTCAGTATTGCCACAGCAAGAAAGCAGTAAATGCCTGTGTAGTAATAGGGGGAAACATACAGATGATGAAAGAGAAAGGGCTGATGTAATAAATTAATATTTCACTCAGGTGTTTACCAAGGAATAAATCAACAAGCCTCAGGTCAAGGAAAGACACAATTTCACATTAACAGCATTAGCATAGAAGAGGCAGAAGTGTTACAGATACTCAAAGCACTTATGATAAACAAATCTCTAGGGCCTGTTGTTATTCTACCAATTGTACCCAAGGAAACAAGAGATGTTATTCACAGGCCTTTAACAAAACGCTCCCTACAGTCAGTCAAGACACACCCACCCTGGAAAGGAAAATTGTTAATGTACTATCCATCCACATAAATGGTGACAAAATTGAGTAATTCTACACAAGTAAGTCAACTTCCATTAGGCGTAAAGGCTATGGAAATGATAATTATAAATGTAAGGATTGTCTATATGGAAATAAGTACTGAGAGAATAGTCAATATGGATTTAGAATAAGCAGGTCTTACTTAACTAACATGTTAAAGCTCTTTGAACAAGTAACAGCAGCAATGGACACTAACAGAGTGTACAATATAATTTTTTAAAATATTCCAAAGGCTTTTAATAAAGGTCTTCATAAAGCTGAATTCTAAAAATATAGACGTTCATGATAATGTGTTTCTTCCGATCGAAAGCAGTTGAAACGCGTAGAAAAAAAGAGTATGGAAAGCACACAAATTAGCGTGATGTAATTAGATGGAGTACCACATGGTCTTTATGAGAACCACATCTCTCCCTAATTTATACCAGTCTTATACTGTAGATTCTGGTATAGCTAGTAAACTAGTGAACTTTGCAGATGATACCAAGATAGGAGGATTAGCAAACACTATAGAGACTGAAATGGAAATTCATATAATCATAGACATAAGACAAATAAAGAAAATCCAATCAAAGCATCTCTGAAATCAATAAATGGAAAGCAAACAAATACATAAAACTGGTTTATATGGCCTTCCCTTTTTTTCTTAACTTTTTTGTAAGCATGGATACACTAACTGCAGCTCACTTGTGAGCTGGCTTTCTGATCTTTGTCTCTCAAATAAGTTCCCTTCCAATTTGGAACTGAAAATATTTCCCTTCCAGAAGGAACCAGACAATTATTTTTCCATTCCACGTTACGTGGAAACTTCAGGAGAGTTGAAGTGTCACATGTTCATCCTGCAGACAGGTACAGCACACTGCCAAGATCTTATGTTATTCTAAGACCATTTAGGAGCCTCCCATGTCCTATTCCCCTTTTAGTTCTTGTTTGTGAATAGGAATGCCTAGTATTCTCACAGCTCAGAACTGAATACAGGCAAAGGTTGCTCCTTCTGAACTGCTGGGCCTTTTTGTGGAAGGGCAAGTGTTACAGAAGCCTACTCCAGGGCTCTAAGTTTCTGTCAGTCTGAACCTGAGGTGAATGGTTAAATGAATTTCATCAGTGAAAATAATAGTAAGTCTATCTTAAAAAAGATAAAGCTTGCGACCCTGTAGAAGAATTAATTGTTCCCACATAAATAGTTTGATTACAGTATATAAATTCGGCGATAAAGAATCCAAGCAGGGTTCTTGTCAAGGATGAGGGCAAATTATCAGATCTACAAACTACTGGTTGAAAAAGTGATCATCTCACTGATGGGCTGCAAAAACATTTCTTTGTTGCTGATGACTTCATGATGCCTTTTCAAGATTATAATCTTCCAGACACCTGTAAACGTGAATGTCATCCCCAGATGCTTTTCATTAAAGTCTTAGAAGCACCTTTTAAATGACAGCATTACTTCTTGACATCACTGTCTATTTCCATTAAGCATGGTAATCATCACACCGAAATGATGTGTTTCACACTGTGTTTGTAATTACCTGCAATTATTCTTGGTGACTTTGCTGCATTACTATGCTGGTCAAAAACCACTGTTGCCTGTGACATCATTCCCAGTTGTATCCTATTTGTTACATTCTGTCTGTTTGCCTGGAAATCTCAGTGTAGCTGGATAGAATTGAAAATTATTTTAGATTGCAAAGTTTTATGTAATAATTTGATAAACTTTATTTTATTTAGCACCTTTAAAGGTAGCTTCTCAAAGCGCTTTAAAGAATAACAACAACAATAAGAAAATACACAAAATCTGCACAATGAGAATACACAGTTATTGTTACGGCAAATATTATGGACCTCTGATGGAGTCCGAGGTGAACGAGTCAGAGAAGGGCGAGGCGGGAGAGCAGTCGATGGGTACAAGCTGGAAAGGGATCCGAGAGCGCAAGATGTTGAAGGTTGTCAGTAACAAGAGCTTAGGAGGTGACAAGATTCCTAATACCAAGCAGTGAAGAAGGTGAGCAGAGGGTTTAAGTAGTGAGGGAAGGGGTGTGGTACGGTAATTGGGTAATGGGAGTTAATTAGGGCCAGCTGCGCTCGTAACAATTATAGGAGACAGTAGATGGTGGTACTAAATACAGCAGGAGCAGAGGAGTAAAGACCAGAACCAGTTAAGTAAAGGCTCTTCTAAAAAAGAAGGTTTTGAGTACTGTATAAAAACCTACCACTACTATTTTTTATTTACTGTGTTTGCTGAAATGTCACCATTATCCATTAGGGAACTTACAAATATACAAAAATTATAATAATGTTTAATTATTGTTTAATGCAAGTACCACCAGGTGTTTATCACATTTGTTGCTTTTCTTCATTATTATGAACCTGTTTCTCCTTCATCAGCTTTGAAAGATGAAAAAATGAACTGCAAGGAGTAGAAGAATGAATTGTAATACATAGAAGACATGAGCAGCAGGAAAAAAAAAAACATCAGTCCTTAATGCTATATGAGCATAATTCTGGTGGAGTCACGATGTTGTTATAATGACCAGTGTGCCAGGTTGCTCTTCTTGAAAAGTGTGTTACTTCAGCCAGGGTTCAGTTAGGGCTGTAGGCTGGTGTTTTACAATTCTGGGAATATGCAGCTCTTATTTACAGAAAAGATAAAGGGGGTATGAGCAGTATTTGGATTGTGATAACTTATCTGTTTCTTATACAAGTTTAGCATAGCTCTTGTAGTCAGTATTTCAGAAATCAAACCTGTTTTATTTGTATGGACTGGGTTCCATACATTTAGAATGTTTTTCTTAGTTTTCAGGTCTATTAAAAATATTTTTTAATGCAATTAAAATTATAAGTCAATATGTTTGGGGTTTGCAGTCAAACCTTTATCTGATCCTTCTCTTAAGAACAACTCTGATGTACAATTGAATGCATTATACAACATTTTGATCTAGGTTGGGAATGCATTGACACATAAATGTGCAGAATAATTTTACCAGCATTTGTATTGACATAGGATCTGGGTGAAAATACACAGTGTGGTGACTAATTATTTTGTCCATGAAATCATTTTAGATTTGTAAATAGAGTCAAATTACAAACACATAATATTTAATTAGTATCTTGACTTTCATGTACACGGTCTTGCTACCAGAACTTAATTTCTAATCTGCACACATCTATTAAGTGTTAGACAATACATTGTGTATTTTTAGTTACATGTAATTGCACAATAATGGGAAGCATTCTTGTAAGGTATTCAAATTATTTTTTAAAGTCAAACTGTGTATGCCTTCAGATGTTTCAGCAATTTGGTGATGAAATGCATCACCACTAAAGTATATTATACCAGCCAGAAAACAAAACACAGGGAAATCATGGAGTTAGGAATATTATAATGGATGTAAACAATGGTTTGATAGTTCAGCAGCTCTGTTAAACTAAAAAATCGTCCAGTGGTTTCTTAAAAGTACTCAGTGTTCAGACCTCAGCCACCTGGCTGGAAATCCTGTTCTACATCTCTGTGTGTAAAGAAAAGGTTCCTTTGCTCTCTCCTAACTGAATTTCTTTTGAGTTTCCAACTGGGAAACCTTATGTTCTTGTTTCATTACTGAGTGTGAAATAGTCCCCTGGGCTATCTCTAGAGCCTTTAGATCATATGTACATGAATCAAATCTTCCCTTAATCTCCTTTGTTCTCGACTGAAGACATTTAGCTCCCATAATCTGTCTATATTTTACGATGCCCTGAGGCCAGAATTCATTCCTATTGTTCTTCGTTCTAAGGTTAAAAAATCTTTAGAGGTATGGTGATCAAAACTAAACACCATATTCTAAAATAGGTCTGACTAGTGTGTTGTAAAAAAATAAACGTTTTCCCTGGATTCACACATGGTTTCACACATTTTTATGTATACCCCAGCCCTATACATTTTTCTATTGTTTTTTTGTGACTAATACACTAAAAACAAAATGTATTGCTTTATGTGTTCTCTTATCCAAGCTGGCATGAGGTTGTCTTTCGTCACAGCAGACAATAGCAAAGTTTTGTCTCTAGGGATAACTGTCTGTTGGACAGTTTAATGTAATTAATTTATGAAAACAGGTGATTGGCACCTGTGAATGAATTCTGCTGATATTGTAAAATACAATCAATTGCCTAAAATTTTACAATATAATTTAATAAACGAATCCATGTTTTCAAGCTTGTAACAGCTATTATATGGTTTTTTGTGCCATGTACTGTAATACAGAAGTTTAAGCCAACTGACTACCACTACATCTAAGACGATTGCTGGTTTCACAGTTCCACAATGATCAGTGTGTAGACTAGTTTGCCTCAAGATATGTCATGTTTTAGGTAGGCTTTCCTCCATGAAGAAACCAAACATTTTGTTTGTTGTCTTCATGGAGGGAGGCCCACTGAAAAGGCATGGAACATGAGGTACAGTACATATCAGATTTTGCAGAGACGAACTGATAAGGAATTAAAAAAAATAAATCTAAAAATGTAGGCACACGTTTGCCTTGTGTTTATTCAGGTAGTATGTTCTTTTTGATACGAGATCGGTTGGTTTTCTCCAGTACACTGAGATAGACTTTCTAAATCATGGCATGTATTTTGTACAGTTTTTGTCACATTCAGAAACCCCTCCTCTTAAGGAAGCTCCAGCCCTTCCTTGTTTTCTATTCATCTCCCACACCTGCTCCCTGTTCCAACTCCCTTTTCAGTTCTCCTTAAAAGCCTGGCGCTCACTCTATTCCAGGCTCTGCCCTGGTTTCCGTACCAGGCGAGTCCGGGACTTGGAAGCGCCTGGTCTCATCAAGTTTTTAGTTCCTGTTCCTGCAGGTTCCGAACCGATTCCCGCTTTTATTCTGTTCGTCTTGGATGGACTGCCCGGTTTTGGATTTTCACCTTCTCTTGGATTCACACTTGGACTTATTCCTGGATTGTTTGCCTCGCCCACATCTCCTCCGAACACCAGCGCACCATGGACACGCCCCCTGTTTCCATTCCCGACCCCCGCACGCTTTTTCCCCGTGTTTTCCTCACTCTACCCTGGATCGTGTCGTCTGCATAGGGTCTGGAAAGAACACCTTCGTTACAGTTTTGGCTTCTTACATACACCAAGATGTATACTGACTGCCATTTTATTCTTGTTGATACATATCTAGGCATCTTTTTACGCCACAACATTAACTTATTGCAAATAAGATTATTTTTCTGTAAAGTCAAATTGCTTCTGACTTAGGAAGCATTCCGCCAAATGAATTGAAACTCAAACCTACTTCAGATGTGCATTTCCAAGGTTGCAAAGATACATTTGTTCCCCACACTGGTTCATCATGTGCTTGGCATGTTACAGAAGATGACATCACACCCTTGTTATAGCACTGAATTCACCTGCAGCAGAATCCACTGTTTGTGTATTGTTCTACTGCTGTTCAAAACTTGTTCCAGCTACTGTACCTTGCTTTTTTGCAGCATTTCCTAACATACAGTAATGTAACATATTCTTGGTAGGAAGCCTAAAAACCTGCATGCAGTTTTTAGTTTTTAGTGCAGAATTATCACTGCTGAATTGCATGCAAGTTAGAACAGTAGCTGCCTTCATTGATGAGCTTAAAGACAGTGCCAGTTTTTTTACCTGTCATCTCAAACTTATGCTGTTATGCATCTGATGCTCTGGAATGTGCCTGGTCAGTCCAATTAGCCTGAAATGTGTGAAGTCTAATCATGAATAGTTGCAGGTACAGCACAACAAATCCTGCCTAAATGTTTTGAACCTGACTCCTCACTATTCTTGCTGCTAAATATATATTCTGTAAAGAGTTCATGCTGATACAGGAATGCTTTAATGAGTTCAAGCATGAAGGATTAGTCTGAATGGAAATTAAGCCCCTGAAATTAACCACATTACATGATAAGTCTTGAATTATATTTAATATTATTATACCCTAACCTCATGGCTTTACTACTCATATACATTTGCAATATTCCAATATTCACTCACAGTTTTGTTTCTTCAGACAGAAAGAAGCTGGAATCTGCTGTTTAAATCAAGAGAACCTGATGTTCTTTCAGCAAACATTCCACAACTGTGAGAGAAATATTGCACAATCAGGAAATTCCCAGATTTTTTTCTGCATTAATATTTCACAACACTTCAGTATAAGGTTTTTTTTCTGGAGTTATTTTACATTGTCTGTGTTGCCTACAACAACTTCTTTATATTTTTTTAGAAAAATATTCAAATCTAAAGTAAGTTGTGCAGGACCTGCTCCAGTTATATACAATATGCACGTACAGTATGTAAGAATTTTCATTTCCATTTCACATCAGTGATGAATTTTGTGGCAAACATATCTCTTACACAAACATTTAGAGAACTCTCATTTAATTTCAATTACAGAAATTGGCAAGGGTGGATTTGACTTTGTATCCTTTCATAACTAAAGAAAAAATCCTAGCACATTCATTATTCCCAAATCTATAGTACAGACAGAAGGGGGAAATCATGTTTCCAGCAACCTCCCTCAAAAACATCAAATGTTTCTAAACACGTTTCAAAGTTTACTTTTATTTATACCTCAGTGAGTACATAATGTTAAGAAAATGAAAGAACCAGTGAGTTAGGTTTATGTTCAGAGCACACTATTATTCTACTTACTGTCCTTTTTTTTAAGTTGAGGTATTTGTATCTTAAATGCATCACACATACAGTATGTATATGCATGTAGTTTTAAATATTATTTTTTTCCCCAGGAAACTCATCCATTTGCCATTTTGCAGACTGTATTCCAGACTGTATTCTTGTATTTTTACAAGCTGAAGCAAAATGCACCATGCACCCTTGTCTTTAACATAGAATAATATTTTTTCTGTACCTGAACCCACTCCTTACATAAATTAATTAATCAAACTGAATTCTCCACTGCATGGAGGCATCTTATGTTTAACTGTTTAATAATATTACCATAGCCAGCTGAGCAGAAACAGCAGCAACCAATCTAAACATGAACTGTGACTTAAGAAATAAGGAGGGAACTAGGGTGTGCAGCTGATGGAAAGTATTCTTTCTTACAGTAAAGTCAAAATCTGAAAAACTCCTAAAAATCATAAAGATTTTACTATATAAATGCCATCTCTGCACTGCATCTGCTAACCAGAGGTCTGCATGGAATTTTAATTAAAATGTAATAAAGCCGAAGACTGCAAATGTTCTTTCCCAAACTATTTTGGAGCATGTGTTTGGGTTCAAAATTTCTAACTGTCTAGAAACTCCATGGAAAAAAACTGAATGGCCTGATCTTGGTGTTGTGCCCAGGTCCTGTTAACCTGATTATATTTCTCCTGTTCTTCACCACTGTATCCCAAAAGAAGACAAAGTGGTATGCATAAACCTAGAACATAGTTTACAGTATTAGTCTTGAGCATTTTAATGTGCAAAAAATAAAATCTCCCTTCTATTTTAATGAGAATCCTAAACTAATTCATGGACTTCCTGTAATGCTATGTGTCATTGTTTGTTTTCAACCCTGAAAGAATAATCTTTTGTTTTTTTTTGTAATTAGAAAAGCATGGATCCATAAAGCTGTCTGGATTAATTAGAGTACAGAAACTGGGAATTTGGCACAGTAAACAAATAAATCCTGCCATTTGTATAATTTTGAAAAATTGGAAATGCATGTTTGTGTGTAGGTTCATAGAAAAGGGCAGCTCTGATCCCAGCACAAAGACTCAAACTATATGAAACCTGATGGATTAATTTGTTAATGATTTGGCATCATGTTTCTATGTTGTATAATATGTAAATATTACATATTAACTTGAGCAAATATCTTGATATTCACTTCTACGCAGAATAAGATTTAACAGGAAGACTGGATTGTACTGTTCCAACAATTATATAGTTGTACTACTTCCAATCTTTCGTAATCTATACTGAACAAAATTGATGTATAACAGTTATTCATCATAATTTTGAAAAATGGTAAATCAGGATAACAAAGCATCTCGTCAAAAGAACACACCTTGTTATACATTTAAATAATACTATAGAAGGTGTTTAGTAGATAATTATGTTTGAGAAAATTGGAATATTTTGTGACATTAACTTCCTAACTACCCAGTGCTTAATGTGTAGCCTGGGATGCATTCCAAGAACATGACAAAAACGGAAAATAGTGTTGTATTCCTACCTTACTTTTGATTTAATTCAGTGCAATGACAGTTAACAAGCCAGAATACTTACAGAGATATTTACCGTAAAAGTGTGTTACATGTTACATCAGAAATGTAAGACACATCTTGCTGATTACACAGCTGTAATTTTGTGATTTTGCAGATTAACAAGTGCAAAATGATTTGAATGCTGTAATTAGAAATCCAGTTTCCCAGCAAAAACTTACATCATTTCTTGACATTAGTCCAAACTCAGTCTTATTGCAGCCAAAAATACTTAATAACTTTAGAAAATTGTGGGATGGTTGAAAAGGGTAAAGCTTATTTATAATCTGTATTGATGAGAGTTGTAGTTATTTTATGTGTTACGCAGGGGTTGTAAAATTGCTTAGTATATATTGATTTACTGTATACAATCATGGGTAAAACTATATGAAATCTAGTTCTATTATGTTTCAGGCTACTGTATAATCCTCAGTATTTTGAAATAAAGAAGAATTTTTCTTTTGTGTTTTGTATATCCTTGTTCATAATAAGATGAACACTATATTTTGGGATCATAGGTAAAATACACTTATAGTCTTGAAGGATACAGTGTTTGGGGTCTAAAAGCTCATCTTTCCCAGCTGTTTTTAAAAGAAGTAGATGTTTTGGCTTCAGGAACACGTCTAAGTAGCCTGATGCAGACTAATACAAACCTTTGTGTAATGAAGTGTCTGCCTTTTTAGTTTTGATGTACTTCAATTTAGTCTATGTCCTCTAGTTGTCATGTTTTACTGTTGATTCTGAAGATGTCCAGAAGTTTTTATTGAGCAATATTTAAATAATTGAATTCAATTATTTATTTTCTGTTTTTTATTAAAATTATGTTCAGTTCAGTTCTTTCAGCCCATCACTATTGTATACCTGGGTGTTATATCTGGTTGCTCTTCTATAGACTGATTCTAGCACAGTATTATTTTGTTATACAGTGACCAAAACGTAACACAAAGCATGGGTTTTTTATGAGCGCATTGATCAATTTCAACATCCACTAATTAAAAATACTATGTTTTTAACTATATCATAAAATACTGTTGGCATTTTCTGCATTCCTTTTCATGATTGTTCTGTCAACAGTCTTAAAGTTTCTTCAGACTCAGTGGTTCCTGTTTTATATTTAATGCCTGTATTTAATACTCTTCACGTGTCTACATAAAACATTATCTGCCAGATGCTTTCCAATCTATATCTAATCTATATTGATCTATATCATTTTAAATTATCTTTGTAGCTTCTACAACATTTTTTAATCCTGCTGTTTTGGTACCATCAGTGAACTTGATTAGTTGTGCCTGCTAAAGCTAGAAAGAACAGTGGTCCTAGTACATATCCATGTGGTACACGGTTACATACAGTACATGTCCCCAATTTGAGCATTCATCCCTTTTTGTGGAGTCTTTTTTGTTATGTCATGCAATTCCTTCATAAAGGGTCCTTCTTGCCCTGCATGACCTTTCACTGTCAAACCAATGAAAACAATACGTGTTCAATACCTTATTCCCATTAAAAAGCATACTGGCTTTTTCTAGCTATTTCTTGTTAAAGTGAGGTTCTCAAGGTGAGTGTGGTGATCATTTAAAATATGGACTGTGATTTTCACAGGTAAACAAGTGAATTAAAAGCAAGATATACACACTGCCATCTTCATTGTGATTTTGTTGACCTGTTTAATCCCAATAAGTTATGTAAATGTGTTATTTACCAGTCAGACCACTCCAGACACCTGCTATCCCAATTTATACTTGCATGTCATATGTATCATGTATCTTTTCAGTTCTTTCTGCTCTAAAATTATTTTTGTCAGGATGTGTCAACTAAATTATTAACCTCTGCTACTTGTTTTAATAATACAACTCATTCATTGTAAAAACTCTCAAAAATGAAATACATTTTTTTACTGATAGCTGCATTTTGTACGAATGGCCAGCATGTTTGGGTGAACATTTTTATTTACTGATGTGTTTTTTCAAACTCTCATCATGTGAAAAAATGTTTTTTCAAATTGGCTTTTTGTGCAGTCTTTATCTACCTTTATTCACCTGAATGGGCCTCAGAAACATACCCTCCCTAGATTTACAGTAACTGTTACACATTTTTTCCCCGTCTCATTTTTCCCACTTGAGAAAGAAATACTTATGACCTGTCTCCCCAAGCAGTGCTATTATATTGACTCCCTAGATGAAATTCCGTCAGTCCCAGCAGTTGACTTGATTTGCAATAAAGTTCCTACTGTCATTGTGGGGCTTCCTCCTGGCACAAGGTAACTTTTTGTGAACCCTCAAATTAGATAAAAGCTTCAATACTTCTGATAAATGAGGTCACTGATCAAGCTTCAGAGCCCAGAAAATGATATACCTTTGTTCACTCTTTTTCCATCAAGCCATATTGAAGTGAGAGATGTACGCTGGGGTTTTTAACTTCAGGCTCTCACCATGTGGGCTGTTATGAAACAGTACGTGACTTGCTTTGACTTACCATACAATCACCATGCCCCAGAAAATACATTATGTATATCTGAATCTTTTCGGCGTTTCAACATTTAATGAGATGTTATGCATGCATTTACTTTTGCGAGTTCCTCATATTTCACTAACCCCTCCTTTTCCAATATGCTCAAAAAACGCAAATTTCAAAATAAAAAATTACTAAATAATTGGGTTGTGGGGAAGCAACTAACCAACTTGCCAAGAGTAAAAAAACAATATGATATAGTGTGTAAATCTTGCATCTGCTTTAATGAGTGCTTTTTCGGGCTATGTTAATGTATTTTCAAGTCCTGTTTTATGCAACAATGGGACATTTTGATAGATTTCTGTGACCATGTTTTTTCTTATACAGGTATATTGTTCAGTGATAAATAATTAAGGCAACCATGGAAAGAAAAAAAG
The DNA here is from genome assembly GCF_055471065.1 of Atractosteus spatula. Classification (NCBI taxonomy): domain Eukaryota; kingdom Metazoa; phylum Chordata; class Actinopteri; order Semionotiformes; family Lepisosteidae; genus Atractosteus; species Atractosteus spatula. The sequence continues at coordinate 41,457,835 of NC_142717.1, read as the reverse complement.
AAATATAGTACATTTTTCCTACTGGGGAGTCTCCAGGCGTTCAACTGCAAATCACATGAAATACTCCAGATGCATTCACCAGGCAACGTCTTCAGTTTGAAAGTGTGACTGGGTCTCATTCAAGCAGATGAAGTATTAGCTAAAATAAAGAGCTACACAGCCTTCGTGTTTTCACTTGCACCAGTCTCACAAATTCCTTGCCTGAACAGATTATGGTCTTTAAGGAAAACTGGATCTTTAGTCACCTATAAAGGTTGAAAGACAGGTTCTTCAGGACCAGGTCAGAAAACACTCACAAAACTATCCATGAACATGGTTATTTAAAGCATACAGTATATCCATAAGAGACAGCCAGTAAAGAACCCTTTGCTGTGCCTCCTAATGGAATGTGGAAAACAACTGGAGCTACCTTGACAGCTCAAACAGCTGGAATATGATTAAATCAAGGTGGAATTAAAAGATTTAAGGAAAAAGATCAGCCACAAAAGTAGATTAGCCTGGACAGAAGAACAAAAAATGTAAACACATTGACATGGGTAAAGGTGTAGTGGTTAGGCAACAGTCTGCGAATGAGGCCTGAGGTATTAATCCCATAAAAGGGAAATAAAAGGGAAGGCTTTTCTATCTTATTTTTCTTTAAAATCACCCATTACTTTTTGTGATATGCACACAATCTGGAAGAGCTGTTTGCTTGATTTTTTGCAATAAGAACCACATATCCCCAGACACTGGAGACCAAAGAGGTGCAGGCAGAGTCCTCTGTCCTTCCTACCTTGTCTTTAAAAATGTCACAGGTGACTGATGCGTTCTTCACCAGCAGGTCTGGATTTCTGCAAGTACCCGGGAGACCCACACTACACTATTGGCAGAGTGTCAGTTCTTGAGGAATCTTGGCCACAGTCACATGACCCCCTTGAACCCATGATCACAGGCCGCAACGTGAGCACATGTGAGAGTTCTTGCCCTTCTATATGGAAGCCATATACCATTTACATTCATTTTCATACTGCTCGCTATTTGTTACTTGTGCATAGTTTGTTGAAATCCACAAGGATTTATATCGTATCCACAAGGATAGCTGGAAAGGCAGTTACTGTAATCCTGTGTCCCATCTGGACTTAGAAAAATCATGGTCTCAGGATTTGTGTCATTGGCAGAGGTTGGCAATCTGTTTTTGTGTGTGGACCTGATCATGAGTTACATGGTCGGGAACAGCCCAAAATCCCACAACTAAGTTATCAAATTATATGTTTGTGTGAGTCTTGAACAAGCTGCTTAGGTCATGTCATGTCATTTGCCAAACCGCTTCATACCATACGGTGTCACAGGAAGCTGGAGCCTACAAGGCAAGCAACGAGCTCAAGGCAGGGAAGCTGCTTAGGTATGTTGTTAAAACCGGTAACTTGGCTGCCTTCAGAAAAGCAAACCACCTAGGTGGCTTCTCTTTTTTGTAATTAATCTTCATAAACTGTATGTCTGGAAATGTTACACCTTTCACTCATACGCTTGTTCTAATGTAATGCCTTGTGATAGACAAAAATGCCTTTAAAAGTGTATATGTATTAGTTTTTTTATTAGACATTACGTTTGATTGTTATTCATTCATTCTGGTGTCAGCAGAAACAGTTAGGCACAGTTCAAATGCTGTTGCTGTAAGTCTCTTTGTTACTAGGGTGACTCTGTTTTTCTATGGGCTGAAATCCAAATCTTTATTACACTGGAACTTCCAACACAAAGAATTTAGATATAGTAATTAACTTGGATTTAAAGTACGTTGACAGGATTTATTACTTGAAAATACTGTGATTGCAAAAAGTCTTTCTCAGTTCATGTCCTTTTGTAATGATTCAGTATGTTGGATTGCTCATGAAACACATTAAATACTAATTAAGTCCTGCCTCACCACCTCATCATTTACAGCAATTTATCTTTTTGAATATGGTTACTTTTACTGTTTTAGAATATACAAAAACTGTAAAGAACAACTGTTTATTTATCGTGCTTTTTTTTAAAGTGCTAAATCCCACATGCATAAGTATAACCATTAAAAAGTTGCAAATTAAAAAAAATATTTAAATACTAAACTTTTTTGAATTTTTATTCCATTTCTGGTATAGGTGTTTGTTATAGGTAAAATAAGAATTGTTTAAATGGATGTTTTTTAATCCAAAATAATTATATTACCTTCATTAGAGAAATGTTCAAGAATGAAGTGTGTTGAAATTCAGTTTGAGGAATTTGTTTTTGTTTTTTTTCTCAACGAGAAATCTATTTTAGCTACATAACTGAGTGAATGCAGCCAATGCAATTGGACTGACAAACAGAAAATGCCATCATTACTGAAACAACACATTAGTGTTGCCTGTGGGGTGCTGTGGTCTCACTTTATATGACCTACTTACAGAGTGTTAGTGAGTTAATACTCATATATTCTGTGATGTTACAGAGAAAAATTCATTTATGTTAAAAGCATTTTCTTGTGGAGCGTGTCTGATAAAATACTTCAGTACCAAATTACTCCTGGAAAATCCCTAGTGCCAGTTCTGATTTATTTTCAAATACTGAAGACGCATTTCTAGTATTGCTTAATAATTCTCCCTACCAGTGTGTTTTCCACATAGACCTTTTCATTATTTTAGTGATGTCCCAAAGGGCACTGGCCCTAAACAGATCATTTGTAATTCTGAAATTATGTAACTACATTTTACTATTAATACATTTAAACACAAGAAAGGTTGCAAAGGAGGAGAGACACTCAGACCATCTTGCTCATTTGGTTGCTATTATTAATCAAAGAATTTTCAATTTTAGGGAATTATCGTCAAATCCCTGACAGGTTGTTCCTAACCCCAACAATCCTTTCTGTAAAGACGTGCTCCTTCTTATTTTGTTGCTTGCATTTCAGCACAAATAAAACCAAACCTGTATGGTAATATACCTGCATGCTGGCAGATTCAGTGATCAAAGACGGTATACCTGCACACCTTGCCTTGTATTGATATGATTATTAACCACAAATGCAATCAACTAACCAAAGGAACTTCATCTAAACTGTTCTTCTCACGAAAATGTGCTGTCCTATTTATAAAAAAAATGAAAATATACCCACAGACAAGATGTAGCAAAGAAAGGGATGTTGACAAAGCACAAATTAGTAAATGTAGCCTGTGTCGTTTGGAAAAGAAATGGAGAGATTGGGTTCTGGAGACCACAAAAAGCCTGAAAAAGCCTTGGTGACCTGAATACATTGAGATTTTATATTTTCAGGGCCTGCTTAAATATGATACAAGAAGTAGCACTGAATGCCAATAGTTGATCCAAGTCCTTTGAAAATGGAAAATTCAACTGTTTGTGAAAACACTTTCAAAACATTTTGTAAACATTACTAATATGTGAAAAATGTCTATAAGATATAACTCATCAGTGCAAGAACAGCACATTGGATAGAAATAAAAGACTGGAATTAAAGACATGGGTTATGAACTGAATTGAATTTTAATTCCTCTTTCATGTGTGTTCTGAACCTCATTACACATTCTTTGATGAATGGAACTTATTTTCTTTTCCAAAGCCTAAGCCAGTCATTTCTTGATTAAGAACATGTGGCTGCCTTTAAATCCCCATTTTTAAACAAGAACATTTTGTGCTCTCCTTTAGACTTTACTCTCACCGTAATACTACTTTTAATACTGCATTTTTAAAATAAAAATAAAGTACTTAACTACTTGTTTCAAACTTTCATTAATATGGCTTGTCTTTATGGTTATTTATCAGAATTTTGGAAGGAGGTCTAAATCTTTTTTTGCACTTCACTCTCCTATGTATAAATACTCATTGGCTGCAAACAACTCTGCACACATCTTTTTTAGCTCCACTCCTTCCACCCTAACTTCATCCTTGCAGCTGCCTCCCTGGTTCATTCCTCATAAGTAAGAGGAGTTGTACCAGCCAAACGAGTATTAATCGTTTAAGTATTAAGTATTAATTGGGTTTTCCCTTTACATTCATACACTTGTTTCTTTGTTATTAGAATTTGACCAAACTACTGTACTGTAATATTCACAACCATACTTTATGTTTCACAGAAGAAAGGTATCTTTTAATATGTATTTTTAGCAACCTGAATTTAACATTTCCCAGGACTGTTTCACCTTAGACTTAGAAACATGACAATGTGAATGTAAGAGCAGCCCATTTTTCCAGAGTCAAGTATATGTTACTGGCAAAGTATGAAATTAGGTATAGTGTGCATGTACTAGGTATTCTATACAATGCCTAAAAATCCTAGGCAATCTGTTCTTCCATAGATTGCCTAGGCATTTTATGTAATGCCGGCTTTGTTTTCGCCTGTTCATGAAACAAGAGTTGTTTCACCCACACCCTCCATTTTGGCTTATTCCTAGCACACGTGGAGCATATGTCACTTACCTGTACATGTGCAGTACTAATATTTTTTTGTAGCCTTAAGTACCCAAAATGGAGAAAGAAACAACTATTGATCACATCTCTGCAATGAAAGAATGGTTTTATATCAAATTATTTGAAACACAATAATTCGTTATTATGGTTATTGTTACAAATGTATTGTTGGACCAAAAAGTGTTTTCCTTATGGATGAATGTTATCACCACTTAGTAGCCGAAGTGGCAAATGTTAACAGTGCATGGAAGAAGTAACCTCAGCACTACTGCTTACTGAACAAGTTCAACGTTATGGCTGTAGAACAGAAAAATAACAGCATTGAGTTGATCAAGGAAGGATCTGATGCAGTCCCAGCATACTACCACCAGACAGCCCCTAAACCTCTGGTGCCTTCCTTATCCACTTAGAGGAGCCGTATATCAACCAGACATTATTAACCAACCCCGCTGTGCCTAGTAGTTTTCCATCACTACACCTCCCCTCCCCAAGCCTACTTAAACCCTGCTCTCAGTCCTAACTTTGCTCAGTATTGGTTACAACTCGTGAGCTCCACATCACATCCTCCTCTATATTTCCAACCCCTTGTTGGAAATTTAGATTTTGGCCTGCCTTTTGACCTTGATTTCTGGATCTTGTCTTTGGAGTTTTATGCTTAGTCTCTCTCCTGGATTTTGGACCTTTTGCTAGTTTATAGATCTCGGCCCCGGATTTTCCGAATTTTTCGGCTTGCTGATTTATCTTGATCTTGTTACCCAAATAGAGTCCATTACTTTGTCAATTGAGCGGGTCCCCAGCCTAACAGGATCAAGCCACGTGCTGTGGCTATAATTTTAGTGAGAATGAGGAGGAGGAAGAAGGATTCAGGTTACACGTTTTGTTGCTTCTGTGTACAATCTGAACCATTCCTGCCGATGACCGAGGTGCGACACTTCGAGTTCCTGTTCCTGAGGTTGAGAGAGGTAGAAGATATGCTCACAATGTTTTGACCTTCATCATGGGTGTTTGAAGTGATGGGTTTTATAAGTTGTGTAATTCTTTTAATTTTTCAATGCTTTTGTAATCATTTCGATTCTTTAATACAGTATATTAATATATTATTTAATTAATATGATGACAACAAACAACATTATTTACATATTTAAATAATATTGAGTCATTAAATATTAAAAAGCCACATATTTTGCTTTATGATACTTACGTTAATCTTGGTGGTCCATATAATGCCTAGGTATTTTATGTAATGCCTAGTTAAAGGATTGAACATAATCTGAAAATACATTTTTTCATAGTTTTCAGAATATTCTCAAGGATTTTACAGAATGGTTAGGAATTTTACACATTGCCTGTTTTCTATACTTTTCTAATAACACAAATATTCTTTTCCCTGTTCTTCCTTCTGGAACATTAGAAAAGATAAGAAAAAATCATTTTCTCCTTTAAGAATGCATCCTATTTGAGATGTTTACAGATATGCTGTACAGATATTTACATATCTAGCTAGACAGATATTCCTTATTGACTCCTAAATGCTAGAAAGAAATACATTTGCAGCTTCAATGCCAAACTCTATTTGAAGAAATGATCAATGAAGTCTATAAACTGGCATTTTGTCAGGTGTAATTAAAAAAATCTTTCTTCCTCATAAGTTCGAAGATGTTCAGGATTTTGTAGTGACAAGCATCACCTCCTGTTACAGTGTTTGCTTGGAAACAGATATCCCAGAATGAAAGAAGAGTCTAAAAGCTTTCCTTCATGGTCCAAACTCAATAATCTTATAAGCCTTTGCATAATCTAATTCATAATTAGAAGAAACAGCACATTTCATCTGTAGAAACTTCACGTTGTATTTTGTTTTCTGATCGTTGTGTTTGGAATTAACCTCGGCTTGTTCCATTGTATCCCACAGTCCAGAGCAGCTCCCCGCTCTAATCAATCCGTCCATCTGTGTACTTGCAATATTTCAACTTAATTACATAAAACATGTGCTTGATGAATGAAGTAAGCTTCTTCCAGGACTGAGAATTATGAGCTACGATCACAGACATGAAAAATTGTGCCTACAGCAGTAGGCAGCAGCGGAGAAGAGCCTTGATTGAGGACTTTGACATTTTTAAAGGAACAAATAACGCTGTCCCTGCAATTTTTCAAACTCATGACATAGAGAATAAATAAATTTGGTCCTGAAAGGACCAAAACTTCATTCCAGTTTGCAATGCCTAAATCCAAAAATGTCACTCAATGGCAGAGGTCTGTTTGCTTGAGGCCTGTGGCATCCATATAAAGGCAATACTGTTTACAAACCAAGCACTGGTCCAAGGCTTGACCAAACTAAATTCTTTACATAATACTGGACTTACTAGAATATTTAGAATCGATTAAAATTGAAGTAACTTTTAAATTTACAGGGAGGTGTCCAAAAGCTAACGTTGATTTTCACAGAAATTGCTCAGACTTCCACATTGTCCTTTTTGTTGCCCTGGTCTTCTACTTTTTATTTCATACTAGACCCAGAGGTCACTGTTAGTTATTTTAACGGCAAGCAAAAAATGTTTTGAATATGATTTTTTGATAAGTGACAGGAAAAAAAGGCAAAAAGATATTTTAAAGAAATATATTTTGGGCAGTACAAAAAAAGAATGGAGGAAGCTGGCTTTGATCTTCTGCATGCTTTTTAAAAACGGCATGATGATTAGTTTCAGGGGTGATATAAAGCAGATCTGACATTCTCACTTTATACTGTAAGTACAAGAACTTGTTTCTGAAGATCACAGAAAAACATACGAAATAAAATTTCATTCATTGGATCTCAAAATAGCAGCAAACCTACAACTTATTCAGGAAACATAAGGCACATGGTGAGATGACAAACTGGAAGATGTGGAACGCCAGTCCGTAGCAGGGCACACACTCACGATCATGCAGTGCCAATTTAGAGGCACTAATTAACCTAGTCAGCATGTGGGTGGCAGGTGGGAGGAAACAGGAGCACCCAGAGAAAACATTGCAAGCTCCACTAAGAAGGAGCACCGCTATGGAATCGAATGCAAAACCCAGTGCCAAGCACTGCTACTGTGCCACCCATTTCCTACAAACATATACTTACAGTGAGAAGCATTAAACATGCAGTAAATTGCCTTTTTACTGAGTTATGGTTGAGTATTGGAACGAACAGCATTTGTTGTGTTTTTAATATAAAAGATCAAAGAATGACCACACTTCTATTAGCTGGCTTAATGTTTCAGGTATTTTTGGAGCCAAGAGGCCAACAGCTACTGCAATTACACAAATTACATAATTCAGAGCTCCTATCACCCGTAGTTCAATTGAGTTTATTATGACGGGCTCCTTTCACTTCATGTTGTAAAAATGTACCTCCCCACCTATAATAACAAATTCAAATTAGCTTCAGAAAGAGAAAGCAGCCATCTGTGGCCATCAGGTGTGTGAGGAATATTAATTATATTCTTTCATTTAAATTTCATTCCTGATCCAGACACAACCCTGAATCCTTTAAATAGAAAATCTGATTTTTCTATGACTCCCAACACATATGGTACATTCAGGATTTTGAGTCTCATTTATTCCTTATCTTATCATGACACCATTTCATTCCTGTGCACAACATACAGTAAAACTGTATAGATGCACCATTTTTTTTTTCTTATAAAATATACTTTATGCCGAAAAAAAAACATCTCAAAAGGAACATCTCACACATATTAACACTCTATGTAATAAAAACAACGGTGGAACGGCGTTAATTGTCCGTTATCAGTCCTTGCAAGTGTGGGCGGATTTGCGCTATTATGAGAGTCCCTCCAAACCCTACCACTTGCTATTTTCCATTAATCCCTGTAGAGGGCCCAAAGTCCTTTCCAGCGCTCCCTCGCCGTAGGGAAACCCCATTTGGGGACGTCACGCTTCATCCTCCTCCTGAGGTCCGCCAGGATCCTCTCCTCCAGCTCCCTCGCTCCCCACTTGATGTTGTGCCGGATGAGATTGTTCCTCGCGTCCCACAGGCCTTTTTTTGTGAGGGACAGCAGCAGCCACATCAGGAACTGCGTCCCCTTGTCCAATCCGGTAGGTGCCAGCCCCAGCAGAATGTACTGGTAACTGAGCACCGCACCCGTTCCCAGGAGTTGCATAATGTTGTCCATTCTGCCCCACACCGCCTTGGCGAAGGGGCAGCTCCAGAACACGTGCTCCTGAGTCTCCTCGTTGAAACGACCCGGGGGGAATGCGGGTTCCTGGTGAGCGAGTGTCTATAGAGGACCTCTCTGGTAGCCAGTCTCTTGTGTACGGCCATCCAGTTGAGGTCCTTCAGTTGGATGTCCAGTTCTTTAGGCTGCGTCCTTTTCCAGACTTGTCTAGGAACTTGCAGCCTTTCGTCGGCGACCAGATGCCCCCTCACCTCTTTGTACAGGGCTCTGTGGTTACACCATATACAATACTTGCAATGTATTCAAGATGTGAAAAAGTATAAGTGTTTTGGTCTGAACTCTATAGAAAGCAGATCTACTTGTACAAGCAGTTTTACAGACTATGGTGTGTATTATTTTTCAGTGCAGAACCATTCTTAATTGTTAGAGACCCACATTTTTATATTTATTGAGAAGTATCACCATAATCTCTCAAAATTCTATGCAAATGTCTGCCCATCGAAATGCTGAAATTTAAATTTAAATACTAAAAATCTAGGTAAAGTAGCTGATTAGGGAAGTCGTGAGTGCTATGGAATTTTAAAGTTGGTTGTAGGAGTTGTTCAAGGTACTGCACTTATATATCTTATATATCCTTTGCTCAGAGCTTCACTCAGATCTCTCCAGTAAAATATCCAGCTGTTTAAATAGCTGCAAATGTAACTCACTTTGAAGAAAAACATCAGCCAAATAAATTACTACTAGATCTGGTTTCCATAGCAAATTGTGTCTTTAAAATTCCCTTACAGTGAATGACGGGCTAATAATACCGTCCTCTTTTGAAAGTCTCATTTTTTAGATGAAGGGTTTAATATCAATTTCATGAACTAAGGTTAATTGTTCATTTTGAAAGATCTAAACCCATTTTTTTTTCTTGCAGGACTTGGATTTTATTGGAACCCATTTCAAAAGCGTAAGAAAGGAATGTCTTGTTGACCTTTCAAAGAGCTAGATAGCATAATTAGCCTTGCAAATCATTTAAACCTCACAATTCAGAAGAAACTTTCAATCACCTCTTGAGATATATCACTGCATCTAACCTGAGGCTAAATAGATGCTGATGGACTTAATACATAGAAAATTCTGAAAGTTTTTTTTCCAGAAATGTCTCTTGCCAATCTGAGCTCTCAAAGTTGGCACTGTATCATTATCAGTTACCATAGCTGACAGCTTGACTTGCTGAGGATTCTTAAAGGAATGTACACTTTTATCTGAACTGCAAAAGGATTCAGTCCTAAATTGCTAAAGCTTTTTTTTGTAACAGTACTGATTATCAAAATAAGATTTTTTCTATGTTTTAGGTGTCTTCATTACATAAACTCACTTCCTTTTAGAGATTAAATCTTAATTCAAGGGGAGAAGCAGGGGTGAGTAAAGTAGAGAAAAGAGCATCCGGACCGCACTGGGGGGAACCCAGGTGGCCGACTGGTTTGGCTGACTCGGCAGCCTCCGGGGCAGGAAAATCAGAGAGTCGGTAGAGAGGCAGTGCCTCATGACTGGGAGCTAGGCCCTCAGGGGTAGGGAAGGAAGAGGAAGACTCCCCTGACTCGCTGAGAGTCGTTTTGAGAGGCGCTGCCTCATGACCAGGCTATGCCCTCAGGGGATACAAAGGGAAAAGGAAGACTCCCCTGACTCCTTGAGAGTCACTTTGAGAGGCCATGCATACTAGCAATAGATAATGAGTAGCTGAAATGCCTGAGAGAGTGGTGTTGATGTACTGTAAAGGTGGACTGCAGAGGAGGACGACTGGCCCGTTGTTTATATAAATTGAATATCCAGGATAGCTCGGGCGGTGGAGGTGGCAGCTCCAATTCTGAAGAAACGAGAAGAGTAAACTGAGGGTTGAGACCAGCGTTGGAGATTGAAACTCATAGCTGAGGAGAAAACATGTACAGTATCTGGGTACTGAAGTATCCACAATGAAGTGTATCGGACTAGCAAAAATGAGAGGCTGAGATACAAGTCAGGTCATTCAATTCTGGAATCGGAATACAGACAAACTGGTGAATTGCGGCTCTTAGAATCTGGGGCAGTCAAACACATTGCATCCAGAAGAGCATCCTTGAAGGGGTAAAATGGCCTTGTCTCAGTTAATGATTATATCTGTGTCTTGTAAGTATCACACAAAGTAGGTAGGTGAATATTTTGTACAGTTTGTAAGAAAGGTAATATTATTAAAATTTCTGTTTGCAATCTCAGAAGGGTTTAGACTTTTACTACTCCTTTTACCTCTATTTCTATTACTACTAAGTGACCATATAATGATTTTAAGGTTTTTCTCAGGATTAACAAATTTCAAGGCATTACCAAATCATTATCTGAAAGCAACAGGAAATGAGTTGAAAGAGAGACTGAAGGCCAGGCCACCAGCAACTAATGAACTTCAAAAGCATGACTAAGCATTCAGGAATGTTTCTTTCACACCAAATAATATTATTAGTATCAAGAGATAACCAATATTTTTTAGCAGATTTTTTTCTGATTTCCTTTACAGCTGATAAAAAATATAGCTAAGGGTATACAGTTCTATAGTTAAAAGAATCTTTAAATCCACGATCAAGCATCTATTATCAGCCTTATTCTTTTTTTTCCTTGTTAATGATTCCATGTTATATTATAATCTTTATTATAAGCCTTTCAGTATATACCGTTATGTATAACTATATCCTTGGTTAGACACCAGTCCATTATGGAGCATTAACTGTGACATTTTAAAGGTATCAGTTATCCTAACTACCATCTGCAGTCTCTAGCAGATGGGAGAAAAGTGGAGCCCCAGCGAATACCCCCAAGAACACAAGGAGTACCTGCAAACTCAAATTAAAACCTAGAATCTTAAAAACCATGGGGCAATATTGCCAGCCACTGCACTTTTGTTTTTCCTGTAATTTCTGTAATGGTGCAGTAAAACTCACTTTATAAATATTTTTAATAACGTATCTGATTCTAAAACCGTTTCATTGAGAGTTATGTAAAAGTTTGTATTTTCACAACAGTTTTGTGCACACACAGTACAATTTAATTGAACGATACTGACTCCTATGTTTCTGATATTAAACTGCTTATTTTGATTACAAATGGACCACACACAGGGACGTAACAACCATCCACTTCTTTTAAGTCAGGGTAACTTCCAGAGTGTGCCTTAGTTGCTTCTTCCAGACTCCTTTATCCATTAATGTAAGCAAAGGCTTCAAGCCTGAAAGCACTTCCTTACAGTTCTACTTACTGTATGTTCTCTGGTTCGAATTTTGCTGTTGATGTTGAAGAAGAAGTCCAAATGGGTTTGCCATTTGTTGACTCCACTAAAAAATGAAAGATATTCAGCGGACTCAGTTTAATTCAATTCAGATTTTAAGGGAATGTTTTAACTTTAACTTTTGATTTTTTGGATGTTGAAATGAAAATATCATGAAACATCAACATTCCTTGTAACTTTGCATTTGAAATACATAACAAGATACCCTGCAATTGTCTTGACCTGTTAATCCATTATCTCTTTTGATCTATGAATCAACCTGTGAAATGTAATTGAGTTTTGGGTGAATTAATGTTATCTCCTCAGATAAAACTAAACATTATCACGAGAAGATAGACCAGTTATGGAGTTTTCACGCAACCAGTGTCAAATTGCTGCTATCAAGGCTCAGTTGTGACAGCTTCCCAGAAAGATGAAATGTTGACTCAGAAATGTTAACATACACCTAATTTATGAAGTAATGTATTAAGCAATTTGTGTGGTAAAAACAATATCTGTTTCACCATCACACAGGCAGAATCATTGTGTTCTGAAGGCTTACATTTTCTTTAACAATTCTTTTGCTAGCAAGAAAAAGCTATAGTTTGATCTATTAAAGTATGCTTATGTAGCAGCCTTCACCTGTTTTTCACCCTCATGTGCCTATGACCTACTGTACACACATTTTTTAAGGTGCTGATGTACCTTTGCTCTAGGTGAAGCATGAGATGATTTTACTGTACACTAAATAATTGGTCTTGTATTTTAAGTGTTTGATGGGCATGAGTATACATGATTGGTGCGAATTTCAAAAGATTTGTCATTATTAAATTAAATAAATGAAAATGACCTAAATCTCTGATTTACTTTGTGAATACAGTACATTATTTTCATTAATTTATATTGTTAATTAATGCAACATTAAACAAACTTGAGGCCGTGGGAGCCAAGAGAGCTCAATCAGCTCTTTTAGGCATTTTCTTTCTCTGTCATCGGAATGTGAATTGCATGGTTAAGGCAGAAAATACAGCTGTAATAACACAACAATAAATTAAAGCCAAATGGAATCATTTGTCTCTCAGAAAATAAGGAACAGAACTAAGGGTTTCCAAGGCTGGTTTAAGAATTCAGCATTCTGTTTCTCTAAAAGTTACCTCACATTAGACTTATTCACATACAGTAGCTACTACTAATACTTCTTTGCTGTTAGATGATTATGAAAAGTTTGGATGACTCCAAAAATAATGGGATGAAGCAGACATAGCGAGTTTAAAGTGACAACAAGCTTTATTGAACAAAATTAGCATCTGGTTGCTCTTTTAGAATGCCAGTGTGTCACGATTATAGTCCCCCCTCCTAAAGGGTGCTCCAGCCCTTTCACTCAAGACTTTATTCTCTGCACCTGTTTCCCATTCCCAGCCCACCTTAAAAGCCAGGCGCTGACGCTCATCCGGGCTCTGCATCTGATTTCCATATCGTGCGAGTCCGGGACCAGGAGGCGCCTGGTCCCGTTAAGGTTTTAACCTCGGTTCCCGTTCCTGTTCCCTGTCCGCCGGTTCCGGCCCGGCCTTCGTGTTTTAATTCCGCGTTTTGATGGATCTCCTGGTTTTGGACTTACCTTTCTGTTTTGGATACTCTCTAAGGACTTCTCTTTTGGATTGTTCGCCTCGGCCACACCTCCCCCGTGCACCAGCGCACCTTGGACACGCCCCCCTGTCTTCAGCCCCGTATTCCTGCATGACGTTTCCCTAGTGTTCCCCCCACTCCGTCGGACTGTGTCGTCCGCATAGGGTCCGGAAAGAACTGTTCGTTACACAGTGGAGTGACTCTTGGGCTGCTCACATCCTCTACAGCAGCTGAATGAAAGTAGCATGCTGCATGTGCCAACCAAATGCAAAAACCATTTGCAATGACAAAACTCACCCACCACTACACTCCAGTCAATTACACGGCAAGAGTTTTAATGACAGTCCAGGTCAGGAGTTGGTTAAGTGATCCATCTGACTAGAACCACAGAGAGCAGTATCTACTTATTTGGCTTACACACTTGAGTGACTAGGAAATGAATCATGACCATGTGCAAGTTTTAACCCTGCACCATACTGTATTTGTATATTAATCCAAAGTCACTACTTGGATTAAAAGTATGGAATCTGTACATTATATTTTTAGAGTGCTCAAGTTGCAGGGGATGATGTTGTAATGGCAGCACAGTCCTGACTACCGTGACCACAGGCAGAATGTAATTGCAGAGTCCTAGTAGCTGTCATTACAAATTCTGTTTCATTACTGGGAATGTGCATTTCTATGTAAGCAACATTACTGAAAAAAGACAGCACTGACAGTGAAATTTAAGCCTACAATTTAAATGTTAGGTATGCAGTGGCTTTTTGATGTGCTTTACAGTATGTGGTAAAGCACAAGTATGTGTGATGTATTAATGTTTTTCTTGACAGGTACTTTTAGAAAAATGTGATGTGTTTTCTGTGCATTTCGTATTGTAACTTTACTGATAATAAATCAAATGTATTCATTAATATACTGTACTTTCCAGTCTGGCATCCGGATTCCTTAAATGGAGAATTCGGAAGTAAAGTTTAAAAAGCTTCTACTGAACAAATTCCTGTTTAGTCTTGGACTGTAAGACTTGAACACCAAGAGGTTTTGTGCCTTCATTGGTAGAGCACATTAAAGGCTCACATAAAATATATATATATCAGTCACAAAAAGATGAGTTGCAATATATAATATTTATTTATTAATATGTTGTAAATTCTACTTTTGGTAAAGTTCCATTTAATTAAAACTGGAATTTTGTAGCTCTGAATAGGTTTAAAACTGGTTGATCAAATCTATTCTCTCCACATTCTCTCCACCTTCATTTCTTAAAGAATGCTTTTATGTTTCTATAGAAATTGGTAAAAATAAATTACTTTAGGCACAAGGACTTCTCTTAAACGATAAGAGATGAAACTGTTCACATATCTTACTTAATGTAAGTATAAAAATACAGTAGTGCTTCATAGCAGTTATAACCTGAGCACAGAGAGGAAATCTATAGTATGTATTTCAAGTTTAATATAGCCCCTGCTGAACTCTAGAAAGTAGAACAACAAAGTGACTCAGTTCACCTTCAATTTCTGCCACTTGTCATTCCTGTCATGGACTACAATGAGAGCCCTCCCTCACTGACAGATTTTATGAAAAAGACTGCTAAAAGCACAGTGTGAAACCCAGAAAGAAATACTTATGATACTTTGCACTGATTCTGTGATAATCTGTGCAATGTATTTGAATTTTTCTTTTAGGCAATCCTGGGAGATATAATAATGTGGAAAAAACTATGTGTTTTATAATGAAAGTACTGTATATATACAGTTATGTGGTAAAGTGTCCAGAATTGGCTAATGGCCTTTCATTATTATCCTAATGTGAATTTAACGTGTATTATTATGCTAGTAAGCAAATAGTCACGACAGATACCAAGTATTTTAGTTTATGTGTGTGAGTTCAAGGCCCGTGTAACACATATTGTGTCTGTCATGAAAGAAAAACAGTTATCATGATGAACATACAAGAAGTTAGACATCAATACCTGTGTGATAATAACGCCTTGAAATTGAAAGTGTACACTGAACAAATACACTACTCATTTATTAATTTGAGACACATCTGTTTTCCTATTTTAATTTTACCTAAAACTGTGGTCTATACTGAGAGACATCTGAGGAAGTGAGACCATTGTGAGGTTAATATGTGTGTTTGGGTACATTCCTGAAACTGAACACTCAACCAAAGCAAAAATATTAATTAGGGCAGAAATTAAGAATGAGATAGTCACAAGGGGGAAACTTATCAAACTCATAATTAATTTGCAGTACGTATATATTGCAGTTTAGTTGTGATTTTGTTTATTTTTAATTATGACAGCTACACTTACAAGGATAAATATACAATTTATAATAGAAATTACATAAACCAGAAATATAATACTGTTGAAAACCTGAATGTATGAATGTGACTATCAGATGAAAGTAGAATTAGAAGCATAAAAAAGAAGTGTACGAGAGTATAATTAGTTTGCAATTCCTTTATGCTGTTCAAACTAATTTAGAGATGTCTCTAATGGCACAACATGGGTAACAAATCACAGCATGGTATCATCTGCTATGAGCCTAGGCTTCCATCAAGCTTGATAACATCACTGATTAGATTTATTGTAAAAAAGATAAGAGGGAGGTGGTAAGGAGGATCTTGTGAGATTGCATGATAGGGAGACAATCATGAATCTAAAGTAACATGCCATTTAGACGACAAATTTAACAGTAAGCAGGAGTCAGGCATATTATTATTATCAATGGAGATTTCTTCAAAACTGAATCAGGTGCCTGTCATTCAAAGTATATTTTGCTTGTTGTAAAAATAGGGTGGTTGAAGGAAGAAGAATATACAGTAAGGAGAAAATATGATAGATAATATTATCATTACATGGATATGTGGAAAGTAACAGAAATTTAAATTATTCTGACTAAATAACTAGAAATTGTTTCCAGACATGATCCTGCATTTCTTAATCATTATAGTCAGAGATAAACAGAAGCATCCACTTTCTTCTAAACAGGGAATTTTAATATATGTACAGCAATACTCTAAATATATACTATATATTAGCAAACACATATATGAATGGGGAATTAAAGATAATATAATTAATCACAGATTATTTTCTGCTGACACAGGCTTTGATTTCTTACAGAAGTCTTAAATGTGCAATAAGAAATGATAAATGCTAATATTTCCATGTCTACAACAGAAAGCAATTTCCTAGAACTTTTATAGTTTACTATTCCCATGAAGAACAGTTGTAGAATGTTGAATGTTTACACTGCAAAAAAACAAACAAACAAACAAACAAACAAACAATGATTTTCAAATGTAAAGATACAATTTTATTTAAATTGATGAGCAAAATGAGTAGCCTCTTTTTTGTGGAATTTTGATTGTATAATATTTTTACAGTTTTACAGTTAGTTTGCTTGCATCTTTTCTATGGTTACAAAGCCCTGCCTGTGTCACTATTGAAGGGGTGTTGGTCAGAAAGTATTTCAAACCCCCTGAAATCACAAGCCTTGATTTGCTCTGATGGCCTTGTCTAAATACAAGAATGTCTGGCCCCTTGTAGTTGATATACTGTATATGGAAGTGTAGCGGAGCTAGTTTGGATACGGTGACGTCATCGCCCTGCCTGGGCTGGGGGAGGTCTCCTTTAGCTCATGCGGCTGGTTCCCTGTTGCATTATGCCAGAGACAAAACGGGTGGCGGAGTGCACGAGTCTGCGCGGAACAGCGATGGTCACAGAAGCACAAAGCTAAGACTGAACAGACTGAAAAGATAAACAGAGAAAGGAATAGGCTCTGCACAAGGAGCTAATGGATGCATCTGCCCCATTATTTTCATAAAGTCCATTGAGAACAAATTCTCATTCACATCACTGAACTGGAGGCTCATTTATTCCGCAGGACCACTTTGAGTGATCTACAGTACATGCTTAGGGGTACAAGAAAAACGTATTACACTTGGGATTTGAACCCGCAAGCCACCAGTCTAGAGCCCTAACCACTGCACCACAGCATAGCCATAACCAACCCTTTTAAACAGCGCTTTGTCAGGTAAAGGGAAATTGCCAGTCTTATATCTGCAGCGGCTCCATTGCCATGAGGTAAGGGGCAGCAGCTTGGATATTTAATGCCAAGTGTAAGAGGGATGAGAAGCCTGCGGTTACTGTAAATTCTTACAGGAACTGGGTTTGTTACGGTGACATTTTTGCAATCTTAGGGATTACGAAGTGCATGAAATGAGAAAGAGACCAGACATGTTTGCTAAAATTAAATCGGAACAAGCCAGCTCAGATTTTCCACTTAAAAATTTATCAATTCTGTGGGGGATTTCACAGTATTTATTTCATCTCACCCAAGTCTTAGCATTGCAAACAGGATGCATATGTCATGTCAGGGTTACCCAGGGTACATTAAAGCTGCATTACAAAATAAAGGTGAAGCTAGTCAAAAGGATCATTTTATGAGTAACATGCTTTAAATCTGACCAATACAGAGCTGTGATAGTTAGATCAGCTTCCCAGGGGATTGTAGGAGAGAGAACTGAAAGGGCTTGTGAAGTCTCTTCTGCATAATATATGAATTTCCTTTTCATGTGGGCTCATGTGGGACATTGGTGAGCTTTAAAAGTCAATTGAGTTTCCATCAAACCCACATCAGCTGTCATAACTCCTGACAGTAAAAGCTCATTTTTTGCACCATTTTTTTCCTTTTCAAAAGTGGTATTATTTTACCGAAGGCACGCATTCAGCTGTAACTGCACACCCACCCAGCTCAGCACTGCAAAACACTCACTAACTAGATGACTGGTCCAGAAAATCTTGTTACTTTATTTATAGTGTGTCATTGTCTGTGATTATTCTAGGTACTCTTACAGCAGTTTCAACTCTCAAACCCCTCTTTCATAGTGATGAAGATCACAGCCTTAAATAGCAGCAAGACTTAAAAGGATTTGATCTGTTAACAGTTTTCATTTTGATTTAGATCATTTTGATCATCACCTGTTTTATTTTGCGGAAGGTTGTTCTGTGCATCCTCCTCATGTATTTCTGCCATTTAACATTAGAGGTCAGACTTTAGCTGTACTTAGATTTCCTACTTGTTTGAACTGATGAAATTTAAAATGATGTATTTGGGATAGTGAATCTGTAATTGCACACACCACACACCTAGTAAATAAGAACATACTGTCACAATGAAGGAAATTATAAACATTTCTCAATGACCATCTCTCACCGAAAAAAACATTAAGAGAATTAAGAGAACCATTATGAAAATCAGCATACTGTGTATTATACAATGCTGTTTCTGTTCTCATTCACACCCCTACCGCCATTTTATGGAAGGACGTAATGATTTTGTTTGCCGGTAGTTAAGATTTAGGAAAAATGCAAAAGATACATTTTTTAAATGTTCAGGTTTAATGATATAATACATTTTGTATTATCTTGCCATAGATGGGACAAGACACCTGAAAACAAAGTAAAGAAAAATGAAATTTTTTAATTACCCATGAAGTTTTATTGGGCCGTCTGTTGCTTGTGTTATAAGGCTTTTTCTTGTTTAAACTCAGTGATTTCAATATAATCCTAACATTTCTGAAGTGCCAGTCCAACAGTTACTTTCAATTTCCAAAACTCAATTTAATAACAGTGTATTGACAGTCCTGTGGTACAGTACTAATCCTACTACTAAAGGCAATAGTATACCTATTCATCCATTCATCTAACTGCTTCATTTAGCTCAGGGTCACTAGGGTGTTGGAGACTATTTCAGCAAGCAACTGGAGCAGGCAATAGTATAGTAACATGCAATTACGTTTTGCATGGCTCCTCTATAAAGCTAAAATGCTGTGTTATACTAAACTTATTCAAATACACATTTTACATTACATTACCGGAATGTATTTTGAGAAATTGTCATTTGACAAAAATATCTTCACTTCTTTTTAATGTACAAATGAAGATTAGAAAGTTATTTAGGGAAACATTTACTCATTGGCACCACTTTTTCTAAATAATCCAAAATTATTTATAAAAATATCCAATTTTTTCCCGTATAAATTGCAGAAATATTTTGATGGCTCTAACAGGAGCATAAACTCAATTTATGAGACTGCGAAAAAAACCCCATTTAATTCTACATGTATTCTGCATAGCATATTTGTTCTTTAGACAAAGAACAATCTTGATGATTTGTATTTAATATAAGGCACCAAAAGGGGAATTTGAACTTCAGAGTTTCATAACTGCTTCAAAATTGTAATCATTTAAGCATTTGTTTTGTCATGAACAGGCTATATTTAAAAAAAAAACAGGTAGGTGCAGAAATAATAAATATTAATTAATGCAGCCTACAGTACATACAAAATCAAATGTTCTGCAGACTGTAAAACATAAGAGCCATTTTGAATTGTTCCATTGTCTATGTACCATACCTTACTGAAGGTACTTAGGATGTTTATTAAATAGTATTTCATAAAATTCTATTTCTAACTTCCATCTGAGAGTAATACGTTTTTATTTTTTATGATAGAGCACATATAAATAACATATCTTGGCAACATTAGTGTTTATATTGAATGTAATGCTCTCTTTTTTAAGAAACAAAAATAAGTGGAGAAGAACAAGAGAGTAATGTTTTTCAGTTTAGTCAAATTCTTCTCGTGGCTTTTAAAATAGATTATAATTCCTGTCGCCTTCAAATCATTTCACTTCACAGTGGAATGAGAAAGAAACAATACCTACAAATTCAATGAGAAATCTTGTATAAATTATTATATAAGTTTATTATCCCTCTTACAGTTTAGCCCTTTCCTAATGATTCTTATGTTACAAGAATGTATTTGTAGTTATATAAGGTATTGAGGAGTTTTGTATTTGTCACATGAACAGTCTTAAGTTTAAAACACATTTTCTCTAAAGCTCAGCCCTGTTCTTACTTAAAGTTGCCCGTGAAGCTTGCATTTAAGCAGACTGGCATACACATCTTTTCATCTTTTTGTGTGGAGTTCCTCTAATCCCTTTTTACGATACATAGGATTAAAAAATGGAGTACATTCCAAGTTTTCCTTGAACACACAGAGAATGGAATGTTGGATGGTCTTATTATGTACTGTGTAGGTAAAAGTAACATATTTTGTACCAACTGAATATTAGTTTACTCATAGAAAATGTTCTACTGAGGTTAAAGAACACTCAAACACTGATGTGATACTATACATGAAAAACCTGGATTAAATCAGAATTTTGACTCACACGTGAAACACGGTTTCCTTTTCTCTAGCTAAAAGAAGGGTCCCCTCAGTCAAACAGAAAGCTGACAAAAAACAGCATGTGCTTATCTGTCACAGTTTTTCTAAAATTTTATCAGGGTACACTAAAATAACTATGTAACAGATAGAAACGCATTTGCCAAACTCTTCTCATTATAATTCTCTGTTGGCAATCTCTTTAGTGTAACTATAAATAAACAGTGGAGTCTACACAGTTGCAAAGTGCAACTGTTTCCACAATCATGTCTGGTCTTATGAGATGAGTCCACAAAACATTGACATATTATATCTTGGAGTACCAGCTAGAACATGGATCATAGTTGTTTATAAATTAGCTAACAAATAAGAATTAGTGTTACTCTCTTAACAGTGTTGAGAGAGTCTGATCATTTGTCTGAATCTGAAGATTATCAAAGCGTGGCTTTTGCACTGAAATCCTTGAAAGGACATAGAGTCTGATTTAACAAAAACTGAGCAAAATCTGTTGAGCTCTTGGTTTAGCTGCGTTTGACTGAAAATGTACCAACTGACTTAGATAATCTGCTGCAAAGCCCAGCAACATGATATCAGTTTATCTTTGAAAACAGTGTAAAATAAAATGACGATAACCTGTGGATACTCTCAATAGCTCTTATAAGTATACAGAAACAGTAGAGTATTTCGTAATTAAGAATGGTGAAAAACGAGAGGAGACCACTTCACCCGTCTAGTCTGTTTGGTAGTGAGTAGTAAATTGATTTGAAGATCTCATCCAGTCTCATTTCTTGAAAGAAGCCAGGTTATGGGCTTTAACAGCATGGCCAGGAAGCTTGGTCCATACTCCTACAGTCCATAGTCCTTTGGGTAAAGATTCAGTTCCTTCAGCTTGTCGGTATAGGGTATTCGCTTACTGAATTGATTTTAGAGCAGCAAAATATTTTCTGTAATGTAGTGATGAGAACTGTACACAATATTCTAAATGAAGCTTTTCTAGTGAGTTACAATTTTAACATCCCTTGATTTTAATTCTACACTTATAACGATATATCCTAGCATTCTGTCTTCATAATTACTTCCATTCCTTCCCCACATTGTCTAGAATATGTAAATAATGTGTCAACATAAACACCTTGTCATGTTGTTCCTTTTTGCGGCTACTATCATACAGTGGAGCTATATAGATCCACCAAAGCTCTATAGTGCACCTGTAAGTGATATAATATATAAGAAATTTCACTTTTGCCATACAAAAGTTCCTCATGTATAACATTTTATATATGAGGAAAGCATACCTATATATATGCTTTGAAATACAGTATCATGGTATAGGATTACCATCTCCAGGAGCAGACAGAACACATGAGGAAGGACATTGTCTACAACAGCACATACACTCAGTACAGAGAAGCAGGAGCAGTTGTTGTACAGGTAGAATTTAAAACAATTATCCTGCTTAATTTCATGTATCCAGAAACCTGGCATTGCATGATGATGATTCCTGTCTTACTGGAAATGAAATTTCACGGTGATTAATTTCAGGTGTAGGTGTTCAGGCAAAAGCTCTTGAGGAAGTCTGCATTTTTAATGAAATCTTTTCTTGTACAACACACAAAAAAGAACTGTGTCACAGACAAGATGTAATATTTAGTACAATTACTGCTGACAGCAGATTCTTGCCACTTTAAATATCTGTTCTTTATAAAAAAGTGTTTTAAAACCTTGCAAATGCTAATGAAAACAGATTGCTCTTTCTTTCAACGTAAATCATCTTAGAAAGATGGCACTGCAGAACAATTTCTTTCAGAACATGGTCTGTGAAATATGATAACAATAACCAAAGATAATCTTTTCTTTATTCTTGTTTTTATACACTAAATAATCTGTTACTCTTTCCTTGTGACATCAAAACAATTTCTGCATTTTGCTATTTTTATATTTAGATTATTTAAAGATCCTGCTATCAGCTATGAATTGGCTTCATTACTGTGTTCTCTCTCCCACTGAGAGCCGATGTGTGGTGAGCATACTGACACACTTTGGCTGCCGTTGCATCATTCAGGCTGTTGAGACACACTTGTGGTAGTGGCAGGGAGTCCCCATTGTAAGGAACTCTGATGTTGTGGTATCTGATTATTAAGGTTTCAAAACAATAAAGTCAACACTGCATTTTTCTACATTGTGGAAATGCAAGTATTGTGGTGCCTAAATCTGGCTTGTTGTGCACATACATCATATGTACTAAATTAATGTTCTAAAAGCAAACAATGACTTCAGGCTTTACTGGGATAACATTTAAATAAAGCATTTGTCGCTGTTGTGTTAGAGAATATTCCTTAAGGATGTTCACAAACCAGTAAAAAAACACAAAATGCCCATTTTGCATTAGAACTATATATATTTTTTCAAATATCTCTTCATTGTGCAGAGCCTGCATCAGTAAAAAAAGCAACACATGCAAAACAGCTCATTATCTAGATAAGCAATTTGAATACTAAGTGAAATAGGTCCAACTGAAAACTGAAGTTTTTGAGCAAGAGCAGGAGATTCAACTAAAGATAGGCTTCCGCTGACCAGACAGCGGTAATATCTGTGATGTCAGTCTAGAAATTCTTTCTTCACTTACAATCCTATGAGAGGTAATCTGTAATAAGACAGTCAAATGCATGGGTTCATAGCAACCAGCTGCATCCCTAAGGAACGCATGTATACTTTAATCTTTCTGACAGAAGAAAGAGTAGAGAATAAAGCAAGACTTTTTTTTCTTTCTGATATGAGACTCTTGAATTAAAACATTTTCAAATAGAGAGTATAGTAGAGATCTGAAGATTATAAACAGAATGAAATATCTAGTTTTGGAGTCCTTACATTTTTAAATTCTGGCAAGGATAGAACCAGTGAAATGAATCATGAATATTTGATGAGTAAGTGTTTTGTTACTGAAAGTGCTGAAAGGTTTAAAGTGGAAATTGTGATTTTACAACCCAAAATATCCAAAGAATTGCAGTTACAACACAAGCATTGTAGGAAAGTGCATCAAGGTAATTCATCACTATTATTCGTTAAGTACCAAGGTCTGCCGTTATAGGAGGAAACACCACAATGAATGTATTCCAGCTTTTCCACAGTTATTTTCTTCCTGGATGTGTCAATATATACATTTTTGGATATTTTAGAATAAAAGTTTCACGTTGTTTCTTAACCCTGGTTGTGGTACTGTAGTTGTGCATACTACTTACTAGAGTGTGAACATAATTGAATTATTCTCCCATCCTATCATCCCTAAGCTTTCTTAACTACGACATCCATATACTGTATACTGTACTGCATCAGAAAGCTGCTTATTCCTGGTATGATTAGCTGTAGCCTAGAACCGTAGAAAGGACCAGAGTGATGGGGTTCAGAATTGTTATTGAAGGCAGTGTGTCCAAATGCCAGGTGAGACACTGCTGTTGTACCTGAGCAATGATCTTCACCTGAATTGTTCCAGCAAATACCCAATCGTCCAAATGGGTGCAAATGGAGGCCTTTTGAATAAAATAACTTCATCTTGGAAAGGATGTTAGTCCATTGCAGGGCACACTTTGGGGTGGGAGGAATTGGTGAACAGGCAAATCCACAGGTCCAAGAGCTGTGAAACAGTGCGATCAGTCATGTCACCATGCTCTCATAACTAGGACACATAATAGAACATCGTCGACTTCCTGGTTCCAAACATCACACCTGAACACCTTTCCACCACATGTCTTGTTTCAGTAAAACACCTGGTTATTGTTTGAGAAAAGGGTTGGTTTTGCTTTGTCAATCCTTTTTCATAAGTTTGTAATTCACTGAATAAAAAAACAGCACTTTCATGATTTGTGCTTCTTAAACTTTCCAAAGACAAAAATTAAATGTGATGCTGGTGTTTGTGCAATATATTTAGGTCAAATGTGATAGGTATAATGACAAAAAAGCAAACATTCAGCCTTTGTGTAAGCAATATAGTCAAACTGCACATTGTGCTTAGAGATACTACAGTTCCCAAACTGATATTAAAAATGCTGCTCAATCTGCAAAAACAATTAATTACAGAATAAAATAGGCACTAGGTGCCGTACAAAATTTCTCATAAAATACTTATTTGAGTTGAAGAAAACATTGTAACATACTGTAGCTCAGCGGTAAAAGTGCTGGGTAAAAGTAGTTCTAACAGCGTTATACATTACTATTGGCCCAACTCTTTTGTGTTTTTATTTCACCTAGTTGTTCCTGAATTCTTAGTGTACAGAATATTAAATACAGTATAGATTCACATTGTGGCATATGAGGAATGGACATACTCATTATAAAGGATTTTTTTTAAAACACAAAAAACATTCTGTCTCAATTAAAAAACTAACAAAATAAAGTGCAAAAAGGTGTTTTGCTTTAAAAAATGTCCATGGGTGCTTGAGATATTCTGAAATTAAATGTTACTTTAATGTTCTATGACAGCAATTTATGAAATATTGTCTTCCATTTATGCTCCATCTAGCTGTGCAAAACGAGTTCCGCTTACAGACAAAAGCAATTTTCTTCATCTCTTGCATTACTTTAGATACTGCAGGGTATAAATTATCCTCAATCAGTTTTGGCACTACAGTATGCTTGCTGTTTAGATAAAGCCTTTCTTTGACGTTTATTGCAAAATGATACCTTCTGAAGTTCACGACTCAAAGGAATCGAATCTGGAAAATCTTGAGGCACCTGGTCATGGCTCTTCTCAAGTACTACAGAATAATTATCTTTCACCATGATGTAGTGTTTCATAGCCGTTCAGGGACGCCAAATATGTAATCATAGTGGCTCTCTGAAGGCACCAGTTCTGTAGGGTTTGGGCATTTACTGAGACAATTATTAATTGTAGCAGTAAATCACAAAGTTGATTCTTTTGATGGCTTTAGAATCCAACCACGCGACATAACTCAAACAACGCGCACACACAGGTACTAATACACGAGGATAAATTTATTAATACATAGAATATGCATATAAACCTAACAGATCTTATCGAGAGGGTTATCAGAATACAAAAGGTATATATTCAATCAGTTACGAAGTGTTACACATCAAGAGGACATACGTTCAGTATATCATTCATTAAGACCGTTTCGTAAAGTGAACTTGGTTACAACTTCTACATTAGATACTCAAAACAAGTACATAACCCTTAGGAATTAAATTGATATCAACTGGTTGGGATAGCAATTGAATTCTCGAGCTGTAATGCATTGAAGTTGAATACTCATCCAATTTCTGGGGATTCAGATCTCCTGCAGGCACAAACAATCAGCTGCAGGCTTGTTGCTGTCCAATCCGCGCTCTCTGGCTCCGTGCCAGGCTGTGCTGTGCGGCTTGCGACGGTGCGCTGCTGATGCTCACTGACCGGCTAGTTAGTGTTGGCTTTAACTAGCAAAGTTTGTGCACAGGAGAAAAGATGACTGTGGATCCCAGCAAGTCAGGAAGAGGACCGGTTCGTTCCTGATGAAGAGCTAGTTCTGAATAGTGATTCAGCTGTCCACAGTTCCGATCTGTTCACGAGGCCTGCTGCTGGTTACTCTCTGGCAACCTCCACTCTAGACTCTTAGAACAAAGGAAAGTTCTGGCACTCGGACACACTGGCCGTTCCGTGGTTGTCCGGGCTGAGTCTCAGGATGGTCAGGAGGCGCGCTGCGAGAATGTCCTGCCCTTGGGAGCCTTCTGCTCCTGGGCCGTCCTGCCCTGGAATTCTCCTTTGAACTCCCTTTAGAACAGTCCACAGAATCCTCTCCAGAATCTTACTGAATCTCCCGAATCTGAATCTCGTTGAATCTGAATCTTGTTGAATCTGAATCTTGTTGAATCTCAATCTCCAGGCCTGTGTTGCCTGTTTTTACCTGGAGGAACTTCAGCTTGTTGATTGGCTGAAAGTTCCATGGGCATCAGAGTCCCACGTGGGTTACTCAGCCCTACCAGTCCCTGATTGGTTGATCAAGGTGAGATATGAGTCACTTAGTCCTGACACTTAGTAATGCAGTCCAGATGTCCATCCGGCACTCCCTAGACTGATAGGCGCCAGTGGATGACCATTGATCATGATAGCCAGGCTTAGCTAAGTGCACCCCCCTTTGGGAGCTGTCCTAGGAAACCTTAAATCACCCTAATGGTCTCTCTGTGGCTGCACCACAGAGATGAACAGAGAAATGGGGCCTCATTTGGGAAGCTCAGAAACACTTAATTCTGCCTTATTATTAAGCCTCGCCGCTACAATGATAATAGCAATTTCACCTTAAAGTCTATTTTCGAAGAGTAAATTAAATTCTGCCTCCATAAATTGAGAGAGGAATAATAATGTTTATGCTTTTTGAGCACCCTTTTCACACTCTGTCCTTAAATAGAGGTAAAAAAGCTGTAGTCACAGGAGGAAACAAGAAAGAGTCACTGCATAGAAGAATTCTCCCCTGTAGTAAGTTAATGATGTTCAGAATTGGTTACCTAATTTTCAAGGTTAACCACCTAGTAGGTAAACGAACAATAAACCCACTCTTTGGGTTACTTAAGGGGTCTGTTCTGCAAATCGTTATGGAACCCGGAGTTGTTGCAACTCAGAAGTAAGATTTTCTTTGTGGTTACCCCAACACAGAGAGAGAATTACCCTTCATGATATTGCAGCAATCCTTATTTTCCCTAGCTGTGCTGGCGAGTAAGGATGGAGGAATAGGAGAGCAGAACTGCAGGTTCACCTGGGTTTATTGTCCTTTAATGGTTAACAGGTACGTTATGTGTGCTGATGACAGGGGGGAGTAGAAAGCAAGAGAGTGTAACAGCAGTTCCACATGAGGTGGAGAGAGAAACGAGAGAAACTTCCCCGGTCTATACATAGAGAAAAGACATAACAATGAATAAAAAAAAATGTTTGAAAACCATGATTAGCATAATTAAACATCAAATACAACATACATAAAAAATACATGTGTATGCTATATTTAGTGTTTAATTATTTCTGCATTTATAAATAATTTAGAAACACTCTGTATTTAACAACCCTATTCTCCACCGCTCAGTCATTAAACACAAAATGAAATACACAGTTAATAATAAAAATAACACAATGAGGTGTGTGCTTATCTGGCATGAGTTCAATACAGGTTACCCACATCTTTCAGTGTAAAAGCAAGAGATAATATGCAGAGTTTGCCACGTGTGAGGGAAAACAAAGTGTGGCTGTGTGGAAAACAGAGCCCTGGTTGATGCTGGTGATGACCACATAATACTCCGCACTATTCATCCGTGTTACGTCCCAGTGTGTGGCCCATTTGTGTTTTTGTTGCTATGTTCCACACTCCCTGTTTTTGATTGTTCTCCCTCCCCCATTGGTCCATCATTACACCATTGTTTCCATATTACATCATCTTTCACTTAACTCTAGACCAATTAGAACTCAGCTTATTCAGTATATAACTTGGAGGTTATCAGAATGAAGTCGTTTGACTTCTGTTTTGTTCGTCTCCTTGTACTTTCGTTTGTTTGTGTTATTCTTTAGTTCACCTTTACCTTGCCCTAACTTGTTATCAATCTCTGTGTTCCTTTGTACCCTATTCCTTGTGGCTACTCTCGTTTTCCGTTATTTATATTTGTGTGAACTTTTGTGTAGAGGGTTACTTTAGGTTGTCGGGTACATTTTGTACACGTACAGTAGTTGGTCTTTATATTGGTAACAATAGTTAGGATGGGTGAGTGCCCTTTGTCTTGTATGGGTTTTGGGTAGTCAGTGAAGGTTAGCTAGGGCGTTTGAAGACGCTGAAGACTGAGTGTTTCAGGTTTTCTTTTGTAGTTAAGATGTTACACCCCTTTACCCCTAGACACTTGGGGTCGGAACAATCCGCAGCACAAACCTCCCACACTACCTGTATGTGCTCTTAACACTTGTAAAATATCAGCTCTCATTAACTTGAAAATTTTGTGATGGGATCCATGAGACGTCTTTACGTAAGTTGAATTTACACAAGTCGAGTCATTCCCGGAGCGAGTGTACACTGAAACATGCACCAAGGGTCATACAGTATGCGCAGTTAGTCCCCAGAGGCAGTACGGAACGCAAACTCTCCGGTGTCTCTTAACACCTGAGGCCACATAGCCCCCATTGGCTGCAAAACCTGCCACCTATCCCAGCAGGTCCCCCGCAAAGTTCCAGTACCAGAGTTCTGAACCAGCTTACGTCAAATGATCCTCTGTTACATAATTTTTTCTTGCCACTAAAATGAAGAACTGTTCAGAACTGCACAGCAGTGTGCAAGTAATAGTACAAGACGGTAGCACCCTTGTCAGGCAGTGAAGGGGCATGGAGCAGACAAGCAGCACCTGGGAGAGCATGCTGGGATAGATGGGAACTTTTCAGGGATAGCTGGGAATTATAAGACACACTGCTAACTCCTGGGATCTGGGGGGATGAAGTTTGTGTACATGGTATGCAAGTGCAGATTGAGAGAGCAATTACCTTCTTAAATACACTTGTAATATAGTAGAGATTGCATGACTTGTGAGAGTGTGTCCTTATTGTAAGATGTCTAATATAAATAACATATTTTGGTAAAAAGAAAGGATTGTGAAACAATACCATTTTAATTAGTAAAAGAGCATTTCAGTTCCTTTTCTTCTGTGTGTGTATTGTCCGCGCTACTATTTGTATCGCAATACACTATATTAATGTTTATTTTGTTATACGAGTTGTAGTATAGTGAAGAACCTGCACTCTAAGAAATGCATATTCAAACAGCCAAAGGTGTTAAAAATTTTAATTTGAAACAATTCTTTTCAATGACGTTATAGTTATATGACAGTTATAAACCAAATGGGTGTTGGAATTTCCTGTTTGAACTGTTAATTTGTCTGACTTCTTGCCAGTACTCATCGAGAGCTTTCAAGTTTTCACTCATAAACTGTGATTTTGTGAAACTATACCTGAAACTGATGTGGTTGAGATGGTTAACCCAGTTGGTAAAGGCACCTAGAAAGGAAGTTGTGGTTCTTGATAAAGTCTTAGGAAACAACCATGACACAATTAAATGAGAGGATACTGTATACTGTAACTGAACTACCAAAAATGATGTGCATAATACTGTATAGTAACTTTTAATTTAAACTTTAAGTCTTTAAATCCTGAGTCTAAAATAAATGATTATTTATATTGTAAAAGCAGAATGTAAAGGAATGAAGCAGAACTTAAGTGGTGAACTGGAAACAAAAGAAATAAGTTTGTTTCATAAATATAATGTTAAAAGTTCAAAACAAATGATTCCTTACACCAGATATGTCAGTCTGGGAGAATAGGACCTAAAAGGATGGAAAAAGGTGTAGCTGAGCTACAGGCATGGCTGAGAAGTAATAGATAATGGATTTACAAAAATGATTTTACCTCTAGGCCACAACATGGGTGACTTCTAAAACTGGCATCTCAAGTCTTGAATGGATGTTAAAAATAATTGCACGTTCTGTTCAAAATGTTAGACATCAGAAGCAAATTTTAGAAAATGCCACAGTTAGAGAGCTTAAATCAATTAGCCTGTTACTAAGAACTTGACTAGAGCAGCAACAGGAAGATACAGGGGTCCCTTTGAACCAGGAATGGTAGACAATGGGGGATTACTATTGGCGTGCCAGTTCCAGCTATTTTTGCCTTTAAGACCTTACTTGAACTGATGCATTTTTACTGAGCTCAGTAAAACTCTTAAGTCTTACAATTAGGCTCTGCTGTGTATAATCTCCAGAGTGCTTTCAGTAAAAAAAGAAGTATTGGCTTTTTATCTGTTCTCTGATGCATTTAATGTCTTCATATTGTGATCTCCAACACAGACACGCACTACAGACATAAAAAGAAAAACAACAGTGCTTTACATTTTCCACTGGGGTTTAAAAAAATATTTTAAATTCCTCTCAGTCCAAATCTCATGGTTACAATTATGATGTTGGGGTTTAAAAACTTTTAGGATAAATGAGATGAGCTAAATTCATCTAATGATAATTGGCCTCTGAAAGGCCAACAGTTCCTTTTAAATTGACATCACTCAGTTGACCGCACACAACGGCCAGTTTATAATTTAAGAGCATCAGTGTGTTCAAAAGAGAAGTGTGGGTTCAGAGAAGGTCTTGACAAACTTACAGTACATGGAACAGCAAGATCTGGCACATCCCTAGAGTATAAGGAGATTTAAAAGTTATAGTAAATGTGCTCAATGAATTGTTCACACAGAAGACAAATTATATGACCAGTGTTGTAGAAGGAGCTCTGTAAGCATTGGCCAATTTTAGCAATACTGATACTGAGGATCTTCAGGGGCTAGGTGGGTTTTAAACCAAAGCATCTAACACCCTCAGAGTCTGGTGGTATTTTTCCACTTGAAGTTTAGGAAATGAGGGATGTTCTTCACATGCCCTTAGCTTGGATATTTCAAATCACATTTTATATAGCAGCTACACCTGATTTAGAAGGGAAGGTTTTGTTCAACTAACATACTGGAATTATTAAGCCCATCGCATGATAGTTAGATTTCCCAAAAATTTAAAATCAAAAGCCATAGTAATTCCAGATATTGAACAGTGCCCTCAAAAGGATGAGGAGAGCAAAGGCAAAACTGTTATTTGTGCTTTACAGTCAAGTCACTTGTATTTGTACAGTAGTTATGAGATTAATGTGAGTAATAAGTAGTTTTTGGGTAATTCCATGCATAAGTTTGATCATATTACAATAAAACGTAACATTCATTTAAAGTAAAAGTATTGGGATGCATTCACTTTAAAGTGAATTTCACATTTCGGAAAAATAATTAAATTGACCTTTTAAGAAGCAAATTACATTTGCTTTTTAAATCATGCTACATTTTGTATTAAAGTATGAGACATTCAACCATGTTTTTATACATACAGTAGATCTAGAACATGAGAAAGGTTATATATGAATTGGCCATTTAGAGATAGTAGCAAATTGGCTGCCTCTTTCATACTCCCACAACTCTATATAAATCAACACTGAATTCTTATTATTTCAAAGGTAGCTGAATCAGCCATTTCTGGAACATTTGAAACTTTGAAATGAATAAATAGTTTGCAGCTATTTCTGTGGTTAGATAAACAGGAGTATGGTCAGATCCCATCTTTCTTATTCTAAATTCTACACCCCAGACATCTAATATGACCTGCAAAATTGTATAACATTTCCCTAATCCCTTTATTTAACTTATCTGTCTCCTGCAGAGGCATTTGTCTGAAATTTATCTGACTTTTTAGTGCCAATTAAATCAGCTCCTACTTTCAGTGACACATAATGCCATTGAGAAGAGTTTATTTAAAAATATTAATACTGCTGTTACATCTTTATTATCAAAGATCCTGCACTTTCTGCAAACTACAGTATCATCTAATCTCTTTGATTTGCTTGATGCCAAACTGTTTGCTAAGGTCCCATACTGAGACTTATATAACCATGTTAGTACACCACTGTAATAATCTAGCTCCAGGGAGCATCACTAAGTCATAAGGGTTGAGATATTGAGGTTATTTATTAAAGAAATATTGAGAAACTGTAATGAATAGGTGGGGTGACCCAGTGTTAAGGTTGATGTAAAAGTGCAGTTCAAAAGAAAAAAAATGTATAAATAGTAGATTTATTTCAAAAAAACATTTACATCTTAGATGATAAGGACTAGTAAGGACTATGAATATGCTTTCTGGAGACAACTAAAAGGAAAAAAAAGATAGAGGCATAAAGCAGCCAGAATAGCTTTAGGTACAAGACTCAGTCCAGCAAAGGCTTATGATCCATCTGCCCTAGCCTAGTACAGCCTGAACTCATATACTGTAGGCTTCAAACCTCACACACTGGCATACACTACATTTAGGCAAAAACTACTTATGTACAATATAATTATATATTAAAGAATCTGACAAGAATATATGTAAAAACAAACCTAGAAATTACAAAGAAAATGCAACTGAAAAACTCCCTAAAGAATAAACAGTTTCAGAGTTACAGTAAGTCAAAATCAGACTGACCTCCCTGGGGTGTAAATTCTATATCCCAACTCTGGGTCCTCCTGATGTGAAAGGCAAGATTCCATCAACCCAGACAGAGTCAGAATCTGTAACACCAGATAGACTGAGGCAAATGGGCAAATAGGACAAGAGACAAGATGATGAGATCACAGTACATAGTATAAAAAACAGACAACGTCGAATGATACAAAGGAACACAGATGAGAATGAACATGTACGTCTGTAAGGCAGTGTGTACCATCTATCCTTCACCTCACAAGAGGTCATGAGGTGAAGCCAGAGTTTGTCTGCATCACAACCACAATCAGACAGGCTTTCAGAGATCAGAGAGGGCCATGTATTTGATAATGTTTCCTTCTGTACCTCTTCACATGAGGCTACAGACCCGTCCCCTTGCCATAAAAATACAGCGTGTATGATTGACTTGAATATTAAAATCTATTGCAGATACAATATCTCTTACCTCTCTGCCTGCTTGCTTGAATGTTTTTATTTTTATGATTCCTTTTTTAAGGCCTGGGACAGAATGCATACTACAATTTCTAAATTTATAAGGAAAAGTAAGTGATGACATATTCTCAATTTTTCAGAGTTGAAGGTGCGCCCGGCTAGACTTAGAATTTTATTTCTGCTGATTTGTTTTGCTGTTCGGTTTAATCCTGACATTTTTGTGTCTTGACATCCACTTGAAGAACGTCTTCTCTGGCCATGCAGTCTTCGAGATTTAGTACTGTAAATACTGGAGCAACCACCTGAGACTTGTTGTACATTGTGTGTTTGGTGCAATAATTACGCACTTAATTACAGCTTGGTGTTTGGTGGAAAGATTCATGTGATCCCAGAAAAAATGGCATTTCCACTCTCCTATTTTCAGTAGTCATCAACTCTCTCCATTCCTCAATGCATACCTGTAATGTGCCCTGGGGAGGAGGGGGTGAAGTTGTCTATTTACCCAGTATAAATTCTGCTGTGCCTCCTCTGTTTATGTTTTTCTGTTAGAGGATTCATATAAGCCTTTAGCAGCTGTTACCATTTAAAGGTGGGATTTCCATATTAGAGATGAAGTTCCCGGGAGAACATTTGGGACAATATAAGTTTGGCTTAAAAAAGATCTGCTCATCCAATATGATTCATTTAAATGTTTTAAGAAAGAAGGGGCGTTTAAGGATTCTTTGTAGATGCTGTCACATGAAACATTTGCCTACCGTGTTGTTTATACTCTATCCATGAGGCACCTTTGAACTATTTTTACAGACTTCCATTGTGTGTGGAGTGTCCACAAGTGACTGCAATTTTGGAGAAGAAAAAAAAGTATTGCTCTACCCAGAGGTCCTGTTGAATGATAATTAGATGTTATTTCTATGTAATTTTCTATGCTCATAACTCTGTATTGATATATAGTGTTTTGTGGAGCACTGTTGTAGATATGGCCAGGATATGCCATTTGGAGATACCAGTGATGGAGGTAGTAGTGGGGGTGTTTTCACATATATTGTACAGGTTTTATTTACTAATAATAATATATGTTCGCAAGTGTTAAGACCCCAAGTGTCTAGGGGTAAAGGGGCATAACATTTAGGATGGGATTGGATGCAGGTGGGTTTCTGGTGTAGTACTGGTACGTGTTTACAGGACACAAGAACACACAGGGAAAAGGCATTTGAAGCATTATTGAATCTCATTTAATTGCCAGAGCTGTCACGGACGTCCAAAGGGACTAACCGTGGGGAGCAGGAGAGCGGAAAAAGACCCATATGCGTAGCGGCGAGACGGGAAAAAGACCCAGGCTCATTAGTGCAAAGAGTTCAGGAATGCCGTATAGAAACTTATGCCCTCAGGGAGCGGACGTGGGGGGCCCTGGTGCTAGGCGGGTCTCAGGACATCCGAACGTCAATGCTGAGTGAGGGCAGAGTGCAAGACCCGGAAATATATAGCCCAAGGGAAAGAGAGGGACCGGAAGGACAGCAGGCAGGAAACTAGGGACAGGACAGAGAAGGAGCGCCCTCTGGCTGCAGAGGGCGTGACAGTACCCCCCCCTTCATGGGCAGCTCCTGACGCCCATACAAATAAATGAGCTGCCCAGCACTGGGGGGAGGAAAAACCTCATTTAACTGAAAGGAAACCTCCGGGAGTCCACGGCTGAGAGCTACCCCCTCCTCCGGGGTATAAACTATTGGGTGGAGGAAGGGGGGGTCGAGTAGAGCTCCAGAGACTTAAAACAAAAAAGTACACATGCACAACCACAACAGACAAAAACCTGGGAAAGACCAGGGAGACAAACCACACAAAAAACAGATAGGAACCAAAGTTCCGAGATACAAGGAGCAGGGGGGGAGGCAAAAAGGAGGGGAAACCAGGAAGAAAAAATCAAAACAAAAGGCAAAAGCATGAAAAAAACACAAAAACCCCGGGGAAAAATACCGCAGACTGGGCAATAGGCACGTTCACATTCTAACGCTGATATCGGAGAGAGCAAGACCAGGAAGAGCCAGGCACGAAAACCCGCTCCAGACACAGAAGCTCGGAGTGATATCCAGCAATAAGAATGGAGGAACGGCAGAAAGCTTACCATTCTATCACTGATATCGGAGAGAGCAAGACCAGGAAGAGCCAGGCACGAAAACCCGCTCCAGACACAGAAGCTCGGAGTGATATCCAGCAATAAGAATAGGAAAGCCAGCTCAACATTCAATCACTGATATCGGAATGAACAACCTGAGGAGATCCAGGTACGAAAACCCGCTCACAGACACAGATGTTTGGAGTGATATCCAGCGATTAGAATAGAGGAACTGAAAAAAAAACAGCCCAGAGAACAAGAAAAAACTGCGGAAAAACAAAAAGCGCCGCTCGCGGGGTCGAAAAAATGGCTCAGCATTCTGTCACGGACGTCCAAAGGGACTAACCGTGGGGAGCAGGAGAGCGGAAAAAGACCCATATGCATAGCGGCGAGACGGGAAAAAGACCTGGGCTCATTAGTGCAAAGAGTTCAGGAATGCCGTATAGAAACTTATGCCCTCAGGGAGCGGACGTGGGGGGCCCTGGTGCTAGGCGGGTCTCAGGACATCCGAACGTCAATGCTGAGCGACGGCAGAGTGCAAGACCCGGAAATATATAGCCCAAGGGAAAGAGAGGGACCGGAAGGACAGCAGGCAGGAAACTAGGGACAGGACAGAAAAGGAGCGCCCTCTGGCTGCAGAGGGCGTGACAGAGCTTTGATCGACGGTTGATTGTTTCCCACTCATGCCTTTAGGTTTGGGAAACATGTCAAAATCCGATGTCCAGAGAGGCTCAGATAAAGGTAGCGGAAATGCTCAGTTGACACCCCAGGTAGGGTTAGGGTTAGCATTCACCCTCTACTTAGAAAATTCTTAACCTCAGTGCTGGATTTTGGGACCCAAGTCAGTTTTAGGACGGGTGTTTTTTTGGCCTTATCTTACATTTTTTTTTCAGAAACTCTGTAGGGCCTAGGTGGCGTGGTGCACCATGCGGTAGTTGTATCCCAAAACTGAGTCGGTGGGATCAAAAGTTGCCTCCAAGCATTATTGAATCTCATTTAATTGCCAGAGCTTTGATCAATGGTCTTGATTGTTTCCCACTCAAGCCTTTAGGTTTGGGGAACATTTCAAAATCCAATGTCCCATTGTTTTTATCATTTCCTCTAGATGCTTTGGTTTTCTCTCACCGTCCAGAGACATACTAGTAGGCGAATAGGATTCTGAGAAATCTGGGCCTAATGGGAGTGTGTGTGTCTGTGTTTGCCCTGCGCTGGACTGGTAGCCCATCCAGGGCAAAGAGTCTTGTGCTTTTTGACTGCCAGGATAGGCTCTGGATATCCTGCAACCCTGTATTGGATAAAGACGTTAACAAATGGATCAACGGGTACAATCAGTTTCAGACTTAGCTTTGGCTTGTTTCTTAGCTTAGTTTTGGTGTTATGAAGACGCTATTAATTAACCTAATTAAAATATAGCCATAAACTACAAGGCTTGCACATGCACGCTTGTACCCCAAACTTATTTTCATTTGACATGTTGTTCTGGCAGTCTTTAAAAATCACAGTACTTGAGAAAACAATGTCATATAACCCAAGGCACAAGTTAAAAACAGTTTCAGAAAACGGCAATTTCCTCAATAGGTTACACATGGCCAAATCATATCTATCATTCCTCGACATCCGAGAACTGTGTAAGAGGGATATAACCTGGCAATCTCTTATCTGTTTGTCTTCTTTATCTGAGCAAAGAAATACTCATAAAAAAGTTCCTGAAATGAAGTCTTGATGCATTACAGCTTGCACATAGTCCTTTCTGACATAATTCTGGGAAGCAGAAAATAAGCTGCCAAGCCACAATTCATTTAAGCAATTTCTGTCAGTTTTCACTCAGTAAGTCCAGGGAGTCATTGACTCCAGCCCAGGCTTCTAGATGATTATGTCACTCGGCCTATCAATACTGCCATGGTTTTGTATCTGACATTGGAGAAAAACATATTCTGCCATAAGAAAAGCAAAAATACCCAGATATAAAAGAAAAATGAATTTAAATTGAGGATTAACCCCAGAATATCCAGAACCACATACAGTATCTGTAGTATCTTATTTTCCAGTCAATAAATATTTATAATGCAAGTAAAAATAAATAATTGGCAACATACATTTTACACAATAAATAACATGTGTGTGTACTGTAAATATTAAAGCTTTGATTTAAGTCTGAAATATACTTAATGTATCAGTTTCATTTCGGTTTAATTCCTGAGTACTTACTGTATTGAGCAGTTCAACAACCCATTAAACTACTGCCATAGCACTACCATGCTTCTATTATAACAGTTTAATAGTTGTGAAAAGTATGTAACTGACTGTAGTGTAAAGTAGTTAATTAATGTTTTATTTAATAAAGAGATATTCAATAAAAGTCTAAAAAGGGAAAGTGCTCTGAGTACATGCTGCAGTGTAAAATGTTTTATTTGACTTTTAGATATAATAAAATGCAGTCTCTGTAGTTTTATTGTTTTTCCCAGAACATTTATTGGCTTTATGGTTTTCCTTTCCATCCTTTCCATGTTATCTGTCACTCAAAGCATTAGTGATAAGCCATTGGCATTTCAAACTAATTGGACTTGATGATATTAAACCCTGAATTACCCCAAGATGCTTTTTACATCTCAATGCACATGGACAGACATGGTTGCCGATTTGCTGAACTTTAGGTTCATGTAGTATCTTAATGGATTTGTAGGCTATGCTGCAATGTCACTCTAGAGATCACATGCAAAGAGCATACACTGTAAATTAGCAAAAGAAAAGTTTGATCTGTAATGACTCCCACACTGCAGAAAATGCCCTATTTATAAACCATGCTTAGCGTTTTCTATATATTCGAGCTGCAAATACAGAACAGTTGTGTGCCTGTATATGTTATGACCTTCATGGACTGCAAGATTTGCAAGAGGCTTACCTGCCATAAACTGAATAGATTTCGGTGTTTAACCAAGGATAACATGATACAAAACAGCAATGCTTAAATGCAGCCTTTTGTTATATAGTTAGAATGCAGTATTACATTCAAATGAGCAGATGACATTGCTTTACTCTGACACATGACTGTAAATGAAAAGGATTTAATGTTTTCTTTTTTATTTAAATGTCTATTCTGAACAGATTGCAGGTGTTCAGTGTATTAAAAGCAGTGGAACGAATGACTCCTAGGATCAATCAGAAGCTGGCTGAATGCTAAGATTTGCTTCCTTGACCTTCACTTTATGTATTTTTAGTAAGTGCAACTGGTGTACCAATAAAAATCACACTTCAAACCTTATTGAAGTTATAACCTGGGGATTTTTCTCTCATTGCCTTCATCTACACAAAGGCTGTAATGAAATTCCAAGGTAGTGCAAACGTAAAGCCTTTCAGGGCCACAACAGAATTAAATTCTTTAGCTCAAATCTAGTCTCTTATCAGGTGGGATTGAGTAAAGCCCCACAAAGCTCCATGCTATGATGCTGAAATCCACAGGATGTGAACAAAGGGCTGGGCACAAATTATCTAGATATCCACAAGCTGGGCAACAAATAGCTTGAGCATGGATCCTTTGATTCTGCTAGGTCAGCGGTAGATTCAGAAGAATCAGAAGAATCAGAAGAGCCTTGCATAGAGAAGAAAGGGCCTGATACAGCAGTTCATCAAGGTGTTTAGTCATTCTTAATAGGGTTCTCCCTGTATGCATTGCTGAGCCTCAGGAAGCCTTATTAGAATTTTCTAGTACTGATCAGTTACACCTCACTAACATCACTACCTTTATCAAACTGCAGTGGATGACTCTACAGCCGGTCTTTTCTAAATCATGTCCTTTTGAAGATCACCTTCCCATTTCAAGCAGAAAAGCGTTTTCACGCAAAGTTAAAAATGAAATGTTGCGCAGTTTAAGGTTGAATCTGGCTTTATAGCTGGTGATAATGCTTTAAACTTAGGCTTTGCACACCTCAATGGTTACCGCATTTGATAGTACAAAACTTTCCCTCATTTATTTTAAAATTAAAAACATTTAACAATCTAAAACAACAATGCTCCAGATACACCAACAAATGCATACGTTTTTGAATAATGCCAGTTTAAGTGAGAATGAGAAAAGAACCTGATGTTCATTCACAAGTGACAAAATAATTGATTTTCATAGAACTGCTCCCATAATTACTCATGTATGTACAAAAAAAACTTCAGTTTACTGGTTGTAGAATTACAGTTTATATATGGATAATGAGCCAACTGTTGATACAATTTTGAAGAATGATATACTGTATGGAACAAACCTGCTTCTGCAAATAAGTCTACAGTTAGGTTAAGGATGTGGTCTAGGATATGGTGAGGATCAGGGTTTTGTTACTTTTTCATATTCATGACACTATTAACATTCAGTTTATGAAATATTTATTTATACATGGCTTTTACAAATACTAATCTAAAGTGTTGCTAAATATCCTATCTGGTAATGTCATAAATAGTAAATATGATAATAGCAATAAAAAAGATTACGAAAGAAAGGAGTCCATTCAGCCCGTCTTGCCCATTCGGTCGGCGGTAGTTAAAAGTTGTTATCCTACTTCTGTTTTTATCGCAACAATTGTACACAAAAACTCTT
Source organism: Atractosteus spatula (assembly GCF_055471065.1). Classification (NCBI taxonomy): domain Eukaryota; kingdom Metazoa; phylum Chordata; class Actinopteri; order Semionotiformes; family Lepisosteidae; genus Atractosteus; species Atractosteus spatula. The sequence continues at coordinate 41,417,921 of NC_142717.1, read as the reverse complement.
GATAAACCTCAGAATGATTTGTTGATGACTGTTGTTTTTGTTCTTTCTTGTCCTGCTAGACATCTGAGCTGACTTTAATCTTCTCAGCAAGATCGTGTGATCAGCAGGTTCGAGACAGTTGTTGGTACTGCCACACTGCTGTGACGTGGTACATTTTCACATAGATTTGACTGTTGTGGTGCTTTACAACTGGATAAGAGGCCTTGTTCATTCTGCTTCCTTTATTTACCCCAAGGGCTTGGTGGGTTGGTAAGAATATGCTCGTGATGTTTAAACCATTTTTTGACATTATAATTCAGAGAAATGTCAAAAGTTGAATTGCTCAGCGGTCAGGGGTCAAGGCACCCAGGGACAGGGTTTCTTTTCAAGAAGGAGATCCTTTGCTCTGCTCCTGTATCCACACAGCTTTCTGCCGCACAGACATACTGTATTTTGCTCTCTGTTCCATTAAACCATTTATATGGGTTGAAGGTGGGTATGATGCATGGTGCTTACACCAAATTATACAGTAGTTTTACATTTTTTTTAAATATATATTTTTTATATATACTGTATGCATGTGATGGGGGCCATGGTAGCTCAGACGGCAAGGGCATCTAGTTCCTGACTAGCGATGGACCTTGCTCTAATTCCTTCTAGACAGCTCCCAGGGCCACTCAGCCTGCTTTCCAAATGAGTACCAGGGGTTTATCCTTCCGGGGGTAATAGGCCGGCTGGAGCGTGATGCTGACCACATCACCTCCACCTCCAGTGTCGGATGGTTGAGAAAAATGGTGGCCCTTGCCCCCCTTTCCCCATGGGCCTTTATGGCCTGAAAAGGGACCTACCTGCCAATGTACTGTATCTTGTGAAAGGTTTTGAAGGTTATTAGAATGCCAGTTCTGGTGTCAATGACATCAATTGGATAAGGATCCCCACAGAGGCTGTACCTAGTTTAATAGCAGCAGAAGTGAGCTACAACTTTGTCTTGGAACAGCAGGAAATGTTCAGGTGAATTACTTGGTGGTGAATGTGAGGCCAACAAACACTAACCCTTTTCTGGCTAATGATCCTGTTTTTGTTTATTCTGATCAGTTGTTTCTGTTGCAGCCTTGTTCAACAGAGTGTATTGTTTTTAAAACAACAACCATAGACTCTCCTGCAAGGGTAGGATTAGAAAGAGTACCAAAACCCTTTCATTCATTGTTGCCAGAAAGTATACAGACCGCTACATCTATAACAGTGGAAACCTGTTCCAACTTTCCAGTTTTAATATAACATTTCTATATAACAGTCTGAAGTGGTCCCTGGTACTACACATATGAGCTGCTGCTAACAATCTCATTTGACTTTGACACAGACCTTAACATGTCCTTTGATCCTTTCAGCAGACTTCAGTAAGAACAGATTTGTTTCAAACCACACAGAAAAGGTTAGTCTCACAGTTTTACAAGGAGGTCACATTTCATTTCCGGTTAGATCCCCAAGTCTTGAACTCTGTTAGTTGGAAAAGGACTTCTGTTTTAACCCTTGACATGCCTTGACCCACTCACAACAATGTTACCCTTTCATGTTGGCTGTGTTGTTGACTTGCCCTGTCATCTGAGTTGCATAAATTGACCTAATGGGCACTGTGCCTTATTAAATCAATAAACTAGAGAACATGGAAAATCAAACTCCATCCTATAGACTACAGTATAACACAGAACCTGTAGTTACTCCATAATGCCCAAGCAGATTCTGCTCAATACTTGGAAGTACAGAAAAAGGAAAGTCACACAGATTGCAGCAAACTACCAGGACATAGAGGCTTGCAGTTCTCCTGTCTCCCTGTATTTTATTACAGACAGTACCCGAAGCCTTATCAAACAAACGACACTGACTTCATCGTGGGCAGGGGTCAGAACCGTTCCAATCAATATCAGACATTTTTGGAGAAAAAAAATGGCAGTTTTTCCACAGGCCTGCAGGATAATGGGCAACCTTTTTATATTATGGGGTGGATTTTTGGTTTCATTGGATTTGCTGGAAAAACTCTTCTTTCAAAGTTTGTTTTCAGCTAACAACTGGGAATTTAAGAAAAAAAATACTTTCACTGCCTTATTGGTGTCTTCCAGCAAGGACAGCGAGTCTGTGCACGGACAAGTTGCTGATCCCTGACTGTGGGTCGGGAATAGATTCCACAGAAGGAAACAAAAAGACACTACATTCCGAAATTGTGTTTAGATACTGTATAACTTGGTGATCTGTAATCACCTTTAGTTGTGTAATCTCATGTTTTAAAAATTACCACTAGCATATATTTTTGTATTTAACATTTCTGCTATCCTAGTGCCTGAGGGCCAATCCTAAGCATTTTATACAGTAAGTACATTTACAAAGATACCTGGAAAAACAGTTAACCTGTTAATGTTAATACTCTGATGAGTCCAATAAAGTCTTTCCCAGCTAGAGTGTGGCTCTGCAGGCCCTACAGTGTTCACTGTGGGGTTTGGTGTACAATAACTGTCTCCAGCTCTGGTTTTAGAGAGCTATGGTATCAGCTATAGAGAGAATCTGGTTGTTATTCTTGGGTTATTATTCCTCTCAGATGATTTTAAACCAATGACTTGCTTGACATAGTCATGTCTGCTTCTGGTCCTGAAGGATCAGTGCGTCTGTCAGAAGGTTTCCTAGATTTCATTAAAGAACCAACTCCTGAAGAGCTGGGAAAAACCCACCAAGTAAGCCAACAATAAGCTGGATAATGTCATTAAGAATTGAGTTGGAACACAATCCTATTGACACATAAGCGCTCCAGGACCTGGATTAGATAACACTGCATTAGAAGTTTAGCTGCAGGACTCAGAAGCCCCAGGCTAAAGAA